>NC_057798.1:692260542-692452632 GCF_018294505.1 Triticum aestivum | reverse complement strand
GTACGAATACCAGGTCCGAGGGACCTGGCTGGGTGGCCGGCACGTGTCCAGCCCCCTCGCGCGGCACCCCCGTGGGGAGGCGTTGCGATGAGGCGAGACACTGAGCTCTGGGCTCCCTGAGGTTGATACAGCCGTGGGCTGCCCTCAGTTGTTTATCACCAGCGCGGAGCATAGCGCTTATGTATGTGTACGGGCATAGCCGCTCCTCAGCAGTGTTATCGGCCAGCATGGAGCATGGTGCTTCCACTGGTACATGGGAGGGGCCCCCCTCCAGGAGGAGCCCCCGGGGCGTGTACAGCCCCGCCCTGACACGTGGCCGGCACGGTAGGGCTAGAAGAGGTGTATCTGGGCAATCGTGAGCCAGCGCGGGACTCATGAGGCCTTACCTCAAGGCGGGTTGCGCCTGATCTTGAGCCTTAGGCGACTTTGTGTTCCTGCATGGTGGTTAGATGAAAATGCTCTACGTCCTCAGGTCCCGGGCCTCGAGCAAGCTCAGCCGCCGCTGGTATGCCAAGTCGCGATGCCGTTGGCAAGGCCAGGGGGTGAGGGTTGGAGAGCTAGTAAGAGCTCCTGAGTCGCGATGCTCAGGCGCCCCCCTTTTAACGTGCAATTAGTTTGCATGAGGGAGAAAAAGGGGTCGCGATGGGCGAGAGATGATAATCATAGGCAAGTTAGACATGAAGAGCAAATCAGCCTAGATAACTGCAGGAAAGATATATGCCACTGGGTCGGGCCCGAGCGGCTTGGGGATGATGCAGCCCAAGGGGAGCCCCCATCAAGGTAAACTAAAGACATAGCAAAACGGATACATGCCGCAGGGACAGACCCACGCGACCCGGGAATGATGCAGCCCTGAGGGTGCTCCTAGCTGAAATGAAAAAAAGAAACTTGAAAGATGTCACCTGATACCATTGCAGAGCTTGTGTTGGAGTAGCTGACGATTCGCGGTGAAGAAGACAATCCTCACGAGCCTTCGGAGCCCCGAGCCTCGGGAGGCTCCACGGATCCGGGTGACTCCTCAAGGTCCATCTCCATCTCCGCCAGGAACGCGCGGTGCCTGACCTTCTGAGCTTCCAGAATACTCCTCATCAGGCGCTGGTGAGCAGCAACCGCGTTCGGCAGACCGAAAGGTATGCGAACATAGCTGTGAGGTGGACCCTCGCAGCGTCCCACGCGTGAAGGCTAGAAATGCTCTTGAGACACGACTCGGTTGAGCCCTGGGTAGTCCATGCAGACGCGCAGCGCGCCATCCTCACCTGGATGGGGAGCTACACCGGGTAGGCGGCGATCGCCGCGCATAACTCTTGATTCCTGCAGCTCCTGAGTGACCTTGGTGATGAACTCTTGAGGGTTGGGCCCTCCTTGCCTCATGCCTGCCTGAGGGAAACGTGCCGCGAAGCACGCCTCCAAGTGGTGCCCGAGCGCCTCCCTCGTGATCTTGGCAAAGTCTGAGGCCCTCCAGGAGAGAGCCCCCGAGCCTTGCTCGAGGAGGGCGCTGGGCGCGCCTTCCTATGCAACGGAGGGAGGCGCCCCTTGGACGGGCGCAGATCCTGGCGCGGTGCCTCCGGAGACGCCTGCCTCCAGAGGTCTTGAGCTGGGTGATGTCTTCTTCTTCTTGGAAGTTGCTTCAGGAAGGTTCCCACTCTTGCTGTCTGAATCCTCAACTGATACAGCTTGGAAGGCGCGCTCGAGAGAGCACACCGCATCCTTCTCTTCACTGGGGACTGTGATGACTCCGCCGCTTCCGGGCATCTTGAGGACATTGTACCCATGGTGAGTCACTGCCATGAACTTGGCCAGGGTTGGATACCCGAGGATGGCATTGTATGGCAAGAGAATGTGGGCAATGTCAAAGTCGATGAGCTAGGTATGGTAGTTCTTGCGCTGTCCAAAGGTGACAGGGACGCGGACCTGCCCTATCGGGGTGGTGGAACCATCAGTGACTCCTAAGAAAGGCTTGGTCGGCTGAAGCTGATCATATGTCACTTGGAGATTTTTGAACGTCTCGACGGGTAGAACGTTGAGCCCTACACCGTCATCGATGAGGGTCCTGGTAACTTGCACATTGCTGGTGACTGGGAACAAAGCATTGGGACGACCCCTGCAGTTGCCGCACACTTGAGTTCATCCGCTGAGCTGAACATGATGGTGCACGTGGACCACCTGAGAGGCCGTGTGGCCTCGATCTTGGGGAGGATTCCGTTCACCTCGCGATCAAACTGCTTGAAGATGCGCTGAGAGGCTGGGGCCTGGGCACCGCCCAAGATGCAAGCGATAGCGCGTGGCTCCTGGAAGCCCCCAGCCCCCTCGTCCTGATGATGGTCGTCATTCCTTCTTGGTGGTGGTGGCAGAGGAGGAAGGCCTGCATTGCCCTGCGGGTGATCCTATTGGCCAGTAACCCAATCCTGGCCGCACCGAACATTGGCGAACCCATGTTGTTTTATATAGCTGCAACACACCAAGTTGTAAGTGCAGTGCTCGTCGTCGAACGAGAGGAGGATGGACATAAGTTCCCACTTCAAAAGCCAGTATACTACATATCCTCTATCCTCACTCCATGCAAGTCATGGTACCCACATCATCAAAATATAGCATACACAGTCTTCATGGCATCCCGGAAACTACGACACAACTTTCAAGAGTATTCATTCACGGTGGCCTCCGAAGTACCACTCAACGATATAATAAATAACCGCGATGCCATGGGCCGGATTGTTAAGTGGTCCATCGAGCTCCTCCTGTTCGACATTATATATAAACCATGGCGAGCCATCAAATCGCAAGTACTGGATGACTTCGCCGCCGAATGGACAGAAGCCGAACTTCCTAAAGAGTATGGCGCATACTCCAATTGGATCATGCACTTTGACGGCTCTAAGATGCTGGCTGGTCTAGGAGCAGGCGTTGTCTTGACATCCCACACCGGAGATACAGTCCAATACGTACTACAAATACTATACACAGACTCCAACAATGCAGCCGAATACGAGGCTCTATTGCACGGTCTTCTTATGGTGGTCTCCATGGGCATCCAATGCCTAGAAGTGCGTGTCGGATATCGGGCTCCGGCAAAACCCTTAAGGTTCGAACTCTGGGGTGCGCACGAAGATCTTCCCCCTACCAATCCACATCCCAACGCCTCACTGAGAATCTAAGCTACACGATGAGCAACACAAGGGATACGAGATTTATAATGGTTTGGGCCACTATTGTGGTGTAATACCCTACTCTAGTGTGTGGTGTGGTGGATTGCCTCAGGGGCTGAAGATGAACAGTACAAAGGAAGAACAGCCTCGCGAGAGGTGTTCTTGTGGTGGTGGTCTGCTTGAGAAGGATCCGATCCCCTCCTACTCTGGTGGCTATCTCTCTATAAACAGTCCCTGGTCCTCTTCCCAAATATTGAGCGGGAAGGCCGCCAACAACGGCCATTTTGAAGGGGAACATCTAGTACAAGTTATCCTGGCTAAAGTTGGTCTTCGGCTGCCAAAGGCACTGGAGATGACGCTGTCTTGGGCTCCACGGTAACCTTCATCCTGCCGCTCTGCTGGTCCTGGTCTCGTTGCACCAAAATGGTAACCTCCGCCTGACGCCTCGGTACTCTGCGCCTGCGCTTGCCCCCTTTGCACCAAAGAGGAAACAAGGACACTGCGCCGGCTAGCGCCCGCCTGGTCTCGATCGTTATAGCTTGCGTCACGAGCACCTCGCGAGGTACCCCTGCCTTGATCTCTCTGCCTCCTCGCGAGCATGCCTGGTGAGGCCGTTACTGAGGAAGCCTTGTGTCGTCCGCCCCGCGAGGCTTGGCCCCTCGCGAGGGTCTTGAGCTTGAGTAGATGAAGATGGTCCGTATTGGGCCACCACTTGAGCCACGCCATAGGCCGCAGGTAGGCAAGTCTGGGGACCCCCGTTCCCAAGACGCTGACAGTAGCCGCCGACCCAAGGCGCGCTCGGACTTGCCTTAGCAACAAAGCGAAGGGGCAAGTGCGGAGCGCCGCGGGCCCCAACAGCATGCGGCCTTGGTCGCCGCGTGGCGGTTGATTGGACGTGGGCATCTCGGCTTCCCCACGCTACCTCGACAACTGCCCGTCTGACAAAAGGCTGGCTCGGGTTAGGCTTACCTTCATTGCTCTCATTCGCCTTGCTTCACATCCCCTTTCTTGCTCTTGCCCTCCTGCTTCCGAATTCTCCAGATCCGCTTCTCACTTTCTCCTCCAGCGGGCAATGGCACCCCGCAAGACCGCAACCGGGGCTCCATCGGCCTGGTACTCACAGGCACTGGATCCCCCCAACATGATGGAGAAGAATCTCTCCCTCACGCACCTGATGACGGTGGTGCAAGGCAGCGAGATGGGGGAGACTGCGCTCTGGCCCGGCTCCATCCAGCCGGAGGACAAGGGGAACACCTTCTATCCCTTCTTAATGAGCGCCGTCATCGCTGGCCTGGTGCCTCCCTCCTTCGAGTTCTTCTATTCTGTCCTCCGCCATTATAGGCTGCATGCTCTACATCTCCACCCCAACTTTGTTCTCCTTCTATCGATCTTCGCCTACTACTACGAGGCGCACGTCGGGGTGATGCCCTCTGTGGCCTTGCTGTGCCACTTCTTCCTCCGAGTCACTGGTGCCAACATCTCGTAGTGCGTAAGCTTTGTTGCGTACTCCAAAGCCAATACAATCTCGAAGGCTGGGAAGAGGGCTGATGGCTTCCGGAGCAAGTGGGTCATGTTGGATGCCGGGTGCATCAACTCTCGGCTGGCGCTGCCTACGAGGCTGCCCTAGTTCGTCGATGCGTGGTCCCGCACGAAGCTTGACGACCGACGGGCGAAGCCGGTGCTGGAGAAGATGAACGCTGACCTGAGGCCGAGCAACATGAAGGCGGTGAAGCTGACTGGGGCCATGCTCCCGAGGGAGTTCTTGGCGCATCGGATGGCTCCACTTCAGGCACACTCGCGTCCATTGTGGAGGCTTCAGGATGTGTACGCCGCCCTCCTCCTGAACTCGGAGGCCCTTGCTGACGAAGATCTGACCGCAACTCTCTGCTTCCTAGTTGAGAGGACGTGGCAAGCCCGGAGGGTGCTCCCGTCCCCTTGTTCCATCGCGACGACTTGGAGCAGGTGGTGAACGCCATGCCCACCTTTGACGGGGACGGTCTGGTGCCGGCGGAGGCTCCTGAGGGCTAGGCGGCGACGGTGACGGTGGACTTGTCCTCCGATGATTCCGGCGGGGGAGAGTAGGAAGATGAGGAGGAGGAGGAGCGCGACTCGGAGGCGACCACCGAGGAGACGGGGGAGACTTCCCCTTGGCGCAGGTCCAGCACCCTCCGCTCCATGACGGACGACGACGAGGCCAGCACCAGACGAGGGGGAGAGGACCCGCTCATGATCCCAAAGAAGGACAGGTCGGGCCTGATCTACCGAGGGTCTACTCCAGCCCCGGTGCTACACGAAGCCGGCTCCAGCCCTTCTCGTGCGCCTTCCTATGTCGCTGGACCTCCCGAGGCTGAGCCCCGCAGGAGGCTCTCGGGCTTCAAGCTCGGCCGGAGGCCATTGGAACCCGCGGCAGCCAACCAGTAAGTACTTGAACTCTGCTTTGCTCTTATTTTTGCCGTCAAGGTTTGACATCCTCCACTGTTTGGGTAGGCTGCTGCCTGCGGCGAAGAGGATGACGGGGGACACGGCGGCCCCACTCGGGGCATGCTCGTCAACTGTGGTCGCGCCTTCACCTGCGGGAAGGGGAGGCAGTGGAGCTTGCACCTCCCCTGCCCGATCGTCCTCGCGAGGCCAGGGGGACGCTCTGGTGGAGAGCTAGCCCCCATGGCCCCGCTGACTCTAGAGGCACCTACGCTTGACGCTGCTGCTGAGGTTGCCAAGGCTCAGGAGGTCCCGGCCTCTCAAGCCGTGATCACGCTGCCGTCTTATCCTCCTACTCCACTGGTTTCCTTCTCCTCTGCCTTCTCCGCCGCCTTGGACCGTGCTGCTGATGAGCTGAGTCGGCTGCGCGAAGATCTCCAGGGTGTCAACCCCCGCATGGTGGTCGGGCGCCTGGAGCTGGTCTCTGGCTACGTTCGCTCGGATGCCTCCGTCGGAGCGGCTGTGAGCCAGGCTGTGACAGCTTCCGAGGAGGAGAAGCAAGTCACCTCCCAGGCCATAGCCGCTCACGACGCGACATTGAAGGATGCTTCAACTGTCAGGGGCCGCTGCAAGGCACTGGAGGATGAGCTGTGGGGCTTGCATGATGAGCTCGCCAAGGAGGTTCGCGACCGTCAGGCGAAGGAGGAAGAGATGAAGGCTCGGGAGGCTGCCGTCAAGGACCGTGATGCCGAGCCTTCAGAATATCGCAGCCGGATGAAGACACTGGAGCAGACGCTAAAGGCGGAGAGGGTTGAGCTGGACGCCAAGGCGAAGGTCCTGGCCGAGGATCGCGCGGCCTTCACGGACTACGAGCTGAGATCTCACAAGGCGCTAAAGTTGCTTTAAGACGATGGTCTGGAGAAGCCACTGGACGGAACCATGGAAGGCCGCGCCAAGCTGCTTCCTTTCCTGGTCGAGGCGCTCGAGGAGGTCGTGACCGGCATCGGCCCCATGGCCGAGGTTGAAGCTTGCGTCTTTTCCTCCACAGCGCTGAGGCAGATCCTTAGCCACGTCTACCTCCGCAACCCCAACGCCAACTTTGACGACGTGCTGGAGCCTATGGATGCCAAGCGCTCCACCACTGCTGCTGAGGCCGTGAAGGGCCGAGCGGAGGCCTTGCTCGCGAAGTTCCGTGCCTTCTCCACCGCGCCCAAGCGAGGTGCTGCTTGTTCCGCGGCCTCGGGAGGTGGAGCTGACAAGCGTGACCCCACCACGAGCGACGGCGCTGCCCAAGGGTGATCTTCTCGCGGCTTCTTTCCTGTTTCAACTCCTGCAACATGCACCGTGCCTCGTGGAGGCTTTTAAACTTGTGTCTGGTATCATGAGGACAATTTATGGTTTGAAACATTCGCTTCTGAATTTGCTTCTGAATTTCCGAGATTTTGCGGTCTCCTTCCTATTTGCCTTATGTTCTACGTCGGCAGGGCCTGGCCCCGCTTATACCTCATCCGCCGTTAGCCCCGACCGGATCACCAGGACAGGACTAAGGAGTGAGGGGCTACGTGGCAAGTTAGGCTCCTGAGTCGCGATGCTTAGGAGTCCCCCTTGACGCGCAAACAGCAAATAGGGAGGGGGTGTAGGAGTAGATCTGTCGTTCTACGTCGCCAGGGCCCGGCCCCGCGCATACCTCGACCGCCGTTAGCCTTTCGAAACAAAGGAGTGAGGGGCTACGTGACCAGTTAGGCTCCTGAGTCGCGATGCTCAGGAGTCCCCCTTGACACGCAAACAGTTTCCATACCTTGGCTCCGCTCGGGGAGGGGTGTACGAATACCAGGTCCGAGGGACCTGGCTGGGTGGCCGGCACGTGTCCAGCCCCCTCGCGCGGCACCCCCGTGGGGAGGCGTTGCGATGAGGCGAGACACTGAGCTCTGGGCTCCCTGAGGTTGATACAGCCGTGGGCTGCCCTCAGTTGTTTATCACCAGCGCGGAGCATAGCGCTTATGTATGTGTACGGGCATAGCCGCTCCTCAGCAGTGTTATCGGCCAGCATGGAGCATGGTGCTTCCACTGGTACATGGGAGGGGCCCCCCTCCAGGAGGAGCCCCCGGGGCGTGTACAGCCCCGCCCTGACACGTGGCCGGCACGGTAGGGCTAGAAGAGGTGTATCTGGGCAATCGTGAGCCAGCGCGGGACTCATGAGGCCTTACCTCAAGGCGGGTTGCGCCTGATCTTGAGCCTTAGGCGACTTTGTGTTCCTGCATGGTGGTTAGATGAAAATGCTCTACGTCCTCAGGTCCCGGGCCTCGAGCAAGCTCAGCCGCCGCTGGTATGCCAAGTCGCGATGCCGTTGGCAAGGCCAGGGGGTGAGGGTTGGAGAGCCAGTAAGAGCTCCTGAGTCGTGATGCTCAGGCGCCCCCCTTTTAACGTGCAATTAGTTTGCATGAGGGAGAAAAAGGGGTCGCGATGGGCGAGAGATGATAATCATAGGCAAGTTAGACATGAAGAGCAAATCAGCCTAGATAACTGCAGGAAAGATATATGCCACTGGGTCGGGCCCGAGCGGCTTGGGGATGATGCAGCCCAAGGGGAGCCCCCATCAAGGTAAACTAAAGACATAGCAAAACGGATACATGCCGCAGGGACAGACCCACGCGACCCGGGAATGATGCAGCCCTGAGGGTGCTCCTAGCTGAAATGAAAAAAAGAAACTTGAAAGATGTCACCTGATACCATTGCAGAGCTTGTGTTGGAGTAGCTGACGATTCGCGGTGAAGAAGACAATCCTCACGAGCCTTCGGAGCCCCGAGCCTCGGGAGGCTCCACGGATCCGGGTGACTCCTCAAGGTCCATCTCCATCTCCGCCAGGAACGCGCGGTGCCTGACCTTCTGAGCTTCCAGAATACTCCTCATCAGGCGCTGGTGAGCAGCAACCGCGTTCGGCAGACCGAAAGGCATGCGAACATAGCTGTGAGGTGGACCCTCGCAGCGTCCCACGCGTGAAGGCTAGAAATGCTCTTGAGACACGACTCGGTTGAGCCCTGGGTAGTCCATGCAGACGCGCAGCGCGCCATCCTCACCTGGATGGGGAGCTACACCGGGTAGGCGGCGATCGCCGCGCATAACTCTTGATTCCTGCAGCTCCTGAGTGACCTTGGTGATGAACTCTTGAGGGTTGGGCCCTCCTTGCCTCATGCCTGCCTGAGGGAAACGTGCCGCGAAGCACGCCTCCAAGTGGTGCCCGAGCGCCTCCCTCGTGATCTTGGCAAAGTCTGAGGCCCTCCAGGAGAGAGCCCCCGAGCCTTGCTCGAGGAGGGCGCTGGGTGCGCCTTCCTATGCAACGGAGGGAGGCGCCCCTTGGACGGGCGCAGATCCTGGCGCGGTGCCTCCGGAGACGCCTGCCTCCAGAGGTCTTGAGCTGGGTGATGTCTTCTTCTTCTTGGAAGTTGCTTCAGGAAGGTTCCCACTCTTGCTGTCTGAATCCTCAACTGATACAGCTTGGAAGGCGCGCTCGAGAGAGCACACCGCATCCTTCTCTTCACTGGGGACTGTGATGACTCCGCCGCTTCCGGGCATCTTGAGGACATTGTACCCATGGTGAGTCACTGCCATGAACTTGGCCAGGGTTGGATACCCGAGGATGGCATTGTATGGCAAGAGAATGTGGGCAACGTCAAAGTCGATGAGCTAGGTATGGTAGTTCTTGCGCTGTCCAAAGGTGACAGGGACGCGGACCTGCCCTATCGGGGTGGTGGAACCATCAGTGACTCCTAAGAAAGGCTTGGTCGGCTGAAGCTGATCATATGTCACTTGGAGATTTTTGAACGTCTCGACGGGTAGAACGTTGAGCCCTACACCGTCATCGATGAGGGTCCTGGTAACTTGCACATTGCTGGTGACTGGGAACAAAGCATTGGGACGACCCCTGCAGTTGCCGCACACTTGAGTTCATCCGCTGAGCTGAACATGATGGTGCACGTGGACCACCTGAGAGGCCGTGTGGCCTCGATCTTGGGGAGGATTCCGTTCACCTCGCGATCAAACTGCTTGAAGATGCGCTGAGAGGCTGGGGCCTGGGCACCGCCCAAGATGCAAGCGATAGCGCGTGGCTCCTGGAAGCCCCCAGCCCCCTCGTCCTGATGATGGTCGTCATTCCTTCTTGGTGGTGGTGGCAGAGGAGGAAGGCCTGCATTGCCCTGCGGGCGATCCTCGCAAGGCTGATCCCTCCAAGCCCCCTCGCGATGTTGGTCCTGCCAGCGGTCCTCGCGAGGCCGGTCACGCCACCCTTGGCGAGGGCCTCGGTCATCCCATCGTCCTCCACCTCTTCCTCCTCCTCGTCCATAGCCCCGATCGTTGCGCTCGGGGCGTCGACCGACACGTCCTTCTCGCACGACCCTGAGCTCTTGGCATTCGTTGGTGTTGTGGGTGTGGAGGTCGTGGTACACGCAGTACCGGCTGCCTTTGGATGAATCCAGCTGATCCCTGCCGTGCTTCGCGTGTCTTGCTCTGCTGCGAGCACGGCTGCTCCTTTGTGCTTCACGTCCTTGGCCTTGGCTTTCTTCTCTTCTGGGTCAACAGCTGGGAGCTCGAGAAGGGAGAGGCGTCCCTCCTTAGCCCTTGCGCACTTGGTCACCAGGTTGAAAAGCTCCAGAGATGTGCACAGGTCCTCGTGGATTGGCAGTTCCTCCTTCATCTTGACGTCATGGACGCCATCAGAGAATGCTGAGATGATGGCCTCCTCGGTCACCTTGGGAATCTTGAGGCGAGCATTGTTTAAGCACTGGATGTACTTCTGCAGGGTCTCTCCTGGTTGCTTCTCGATGTGGCGCAAGTCACCCAAGACTGGAGGCTGGTCGCAAGTGCCCTAGAAGTTGGCAATGAAGCGGGTGCGCATCTCGTCCCAAGAGGAGATCGTGTCGGGAGGCAGGTTAAGGAGCCAGGTGCGGGCACCGTCCTTGAGTGCCATGGGAAACTAATTCGCCATGACCTTCTCATCTCCGTTGGCCGCTTCGATGCCTAGCTCGTAGAGCTGCAGGAACTCCGCGGGTCGGCAGTGTCATCGTAGCGAGGGGGAAGATCCAGCTTGAACTTGCCTGGCCAGGCAACACTGTGCAGCTCGATGGTGATGGTGCGGCAGCCTGCGGTGGCTACCGGAGCTCTTTGCTGACGCGGGGCTTGCTCCTGGGGATTCCCGCATGCCACCGCCAGAGGCAGCGCGGGGTCTTGACGTGCTGTCACAGGGATGCGATCATGGCATGCTGGTGCAGGGAGCACGCGAGCACCTTCTTGGGGGTGAGGGATTTCATGGCAGCTCCTTTCTTGTTGCGCGGGCGCCGGACACGGTGGGTCTCGTCCAGGGGCCGCGCGCCTTGGAGCCAGGGCACCTTCTTGGGGAGGAGGTGGCGGAGGCACCTCCTCAGCTGCATCACCCACGAAGGACAGAGGGCGAGGTAGCGAGAGGGACGGCGCGGGAGAGGCCCCTACAGCACGGACGAGCTCGGTGATGCGAGCGAGCCACTCCTCGTAGAGGTTGTCGACGGGGCGGTAGTGCAGGAGCTCGCGTGCCAGGAGCAAGACGGCATGCGCGTATGTGGGAACGCGACGGGCGTGCGACGATGAACCAGCTGGAGTCAGCGACGGGGTAGCGGTGCGGCCTTCCCGCCGCACCGAGGGATGCAGCGATGACGCCTGCTGCTTGTTCCCCGCCGGTCGGGTGGCGGTGTGGGCTGCAGGCGATGGGGAACGACGGGGAGGTCCACCAACAGGAGCCGTCTGGGCGACGTGGGTGGTAAGAGTAGCCCGACGATCGGCGCGAGCTCGTCGAGCGTCAACCATGGATGCGACAAACGATCGAACGCGGGACAGCGGAAGAAAGATTCCGGCGCACCCCTACCTGGCACACCAAATGTCGGATATCGGGCTCTGGCAAAACCCTTAAGGTTCGAACTCTGGGGTGCGCACAAAGATATTACCCCTACCAATCAACGTCCCAATGCCTCGTTGAGAATCTAAGATGCACGATGAGCAACACATGGGACACAAGATTTATACTGGTTCGGGCCAACGTTGTGGTGTAATACCCTACTCGAGTGTGTGGTGTTGTGGATTGCCTCAGGGGCTGATGATGAACACTACAGAGGAAGAACAGCCTCGCGAGAGGTGTTCTTGTGGTGGTGGTCTGCTTGAGAAGGATCCGATCCACTCCTACTGTGGTGGCTATCTCTCTATATAGGGGCCCTGGTCCTCTTCCCAAATATTGAGCGGGAAGGGCGCCAACAACGGCCATTTTGAAGGGGAACATCTAGTTCAAGTTATCCTGACTAACGTTGGTCTTCGGCTGCCAAAGGCACTAGCGATGATGCCGTCTTGGGATCCACGGTGACCTCCGTCCTGTCACTCTACCAGTCCTGGTCTCATTGCACTGAAATGGTATCCTTTGCCTGATGCCTCGGTACTCTGCGCCTGCGCTTGCCCCCTTTGGACCAAAGAGGAAACAAGGACACTGCGCCGGCCGGCGCCCGCCTGACGCCCGCCTGGTCTCGATCGTCTTGGTTGCGTCACGAGCACCTCGCGAGGTACCCTTGCCTTGATCTCTCCGCCTCCTCATGAGCCTCCCTGGTGAGGCCGTTACTGAGGAAGCCTTGTGTCATCCGCCCGGCGAGGCTTGGCCCCTCGTGAGGGTCTTGAGCTTGAGTTGATGAAGATGGGCCGTACTGGGCCAGCACTTGAGCCCACGCCGTAGGCTGCAGGCAGGCAAGTCTGGGGACCCCCGTTCCCAGGACGCCGACAGTGCGTGGGGATTCAAATCTCTTAATATCTCAAATAAATGGAGACTTCAACAGCAAGGACCCGAAAATGGCGGCTTACCATAATGTCGTCTTTAAAATGTCAGCTCGATTCGAGGGGCTTGAATTTCATCATGTGGTTCAAGAAAACAATCAAGCGGCGGATATCCTTGCCCGCATCGGTGCTAAGCGCGACCCCATCCCACCCAACATCTTCTTGGAAAGGCTGTTCAAGCCATTCGTGGTGTGGCAAGGGGAGACCGTCAATACTAGTAAGCATCCGACCACAACCCCAGAGCCCGAACACACTGAGAATATTGGAGGCTTCGCCACCGAAATAACACCTTCGGCCCATCTAATAATGGCTGTCATCGCCCCGTGGACCAAACCCTTCTTAGCCTACCTAAATAGGCAAGAACTCGCCGAGGACCAAAATGAGGCACGTTGCATTGTACAACACTCTAAAGCCTACAAGGTCCATGAGGGAGAGCTTTATAAGAAAATCACTACCGGAGTACTTCAAACATGTATCTCTGAAGAGGAAGGGTGGCAAATCTTAGCTGAAATTCATGCTAGACTCAGCGGCCACCATGCCGCAGCTCGGGCCCTTGTAAGCAAGGCCTTCCATACAGGTTTCTACTGGCCGACAGCCCGAGCAGATGCACATGACCTCGTCCAACATTGCGTCGGTTGCCAGCTCTTCGCCAAGGAAAGCCACATGCCGCCCACCTCTCTCCAAACAATCCCCATAACTTGGCCCTTTGCGGTCTGGGGGCTCGATATGGTCGGACCCCTTAAAGGTGGAAGCCATAAGAAAAAATACCTATTGGTCATGGTGGATAAATTCACCAAATGGATAGAGGCCAAACCAGTTAAAACGGCCGAATCCGTACCGGTGATAGACTTCATATCAGGGGTCATGCACCGTTATGGTGTCCCCCGCAACATCATCACCGATAATAGCTCCAACTTCACAGCTGACGAGGTGAAAACTTGGTGCGGCAACATGGGCATTAAGATTGATTACGCCTCTGTCCATCACCCCCAAACAAACAGTCTAGTCGAACGAGCAAATGGTCTTATTATGAGTGGCATCAAACCTAGACTAGTGCGATCCCTGAAGGAATCAGACACGCACTAGGTCGAGGAGCTCGACTCCATACTATGGGGACTGCAGACCATGCCAAATCGCACTACCGGATACATACCATTCTTCATGGTGTATGGTGCAGAGGCGGTATTACCCTGCGATATCATCCATGACTCACCTCGAGTGCGCATGTATGAAGAGAGAGAAGTCGATCTTGATCGGCAGGACAATTTAGATTCCCTGGAGGAGGAGTGCGACATCGCAAAAGCCCGTTCCGCATTCTATCAGCAACAGGCTCGCAGGTATCAAATCAGAGAAGTACAGGCCAAAACTTATAACGTTGGCGAACTCGTCCTACACTTACGGGAGAAGGAAAAGGACAAGCTCAAGCCCAAATGGGAGGTTCCCTTAATCATTGATAAAGTTCTCACTGGACGAGCATACGTCCTGCGTGATGCCTCAGATAATCGACTCGAGCCGAACCCATGGAACGCGGCCAAACTCCGAAGATTCTACGCCTAAGCGCCGAACTCTGTGTTCGTCCCCTTCCCTCCACCTTTTCTTTTTTTAGTTATATCCTCTATTTTTCTTTTTATGGCTCTAAGGCTTTATGTGTGACTCGACTACACACTCTTGACGCGCTAAATCCTCAAGTATGCCCGCTCACTATACCTGGGGGCTTCTTACACAAAAGCTTAATATAGTTATCTTCTGGGCGTCATGCCCACTACATATGTGTAGCTTTTCCATATGTACCTTTTCTTCACCATTATATGCATCGGTATGACTTAAGTTTTGGCAAAGCTGGGTTGCCTGGCTCCTGTGTTTATGCCCTACGTTCCCGTTAGTTCGGCTAGGGCATAAGGGGAGCACCTCTACGATTGTTACTGCCGGGTACTCCGAGCGTGTACCTCAGACTAGGTGAAGCCGAAAGCTAGCATTCTTAAAGGAATATTCGGTCGGTGAACTAAAGATGTTTCTTACCTATTACAATACAAACCCCCAAATGTTGCATATACTGCGTCTCCGCTTGCACTTTGGACAAGCACATTAATGCATGCATACCCAGGGAAAGGAACCCTTAACAGAACTATTCTCCCTGGAAGATGTTTCTTACTATCCATGTAATATAACATAGCTAGTTGGGTACTTGTCTGTTCAAGCAATTATGACCCCTACGCCTGGTTTCCACGCGTACTCCGGTTTACATAACTGAGCGGGTATTCGGAAACACTCCGGACTGTTATGTCCGGAGGCTAAAGCGAAAAGGTCCGCCATGACAAATGATTTACAATCCGGCTAGGGACCAAATATGTCAATTGAAGTACATAGTCATTTAGACCCACATACTTCTTCTTCTATGCCATCCAACAGGCTGTCTAGCCCACAATCCTGTTGAGAATACTTTGCGGCTAATCCTACCTGGTCATATACCAGACTAACGGGAATCTCTTTCCCATCTGACCCTACAGGACCGACCAGGGCCATGTGATTCGGATCGAGCTTGGTGTACCGTGTTTTTACCATGGCCCAAGCTTCCCTTGCACCTTGTCGATAGGCAGATATCTTCCATAAGCGGAAGTGCCGCCGCGCTCCCTTGAGCAGTTGTACAAGCCCCCCATGCTTCTGGGCAGGGCGGCAGAATGCCACAAGGCCTTGGAAATACCCTGCATCACCTACCGAACTTGTTCGTGCAGTTGCGGAAGCTCTTGCAGAGGATTGCCTGAAGATCTGGACATCTCCTCTTTGGGACGACCAGTCAGTATACCTACATACATAACTCTGTTAGCCTGTTTCTTTGCCGAACTTCACAAAGTTTCGTTTGAGCACATACTAAAAATGTCGCGTTGAAGCCTCCTATTCTCCTGCACAGAGTCCGCAAGCTGGGCCCGAACATCTTTCAATTCAACGCCCAGCCAGTTATTGGCATCCTGGAGATTGTTTTTCTCTCGCCTCACCCGTGTAAGTACATGCTCGCCAGCCTCTAGTTGTCGTTGAGCTCGTTGTTCATCCTCTTGTAGGATCTCCGCATTCACTCCGGGATTGCCTGCGGAATCTATTGTTAGATATGCAAACATGTCGAATACCAAATGGTACATGTCATTACGTTTTTTAACGATCGAGAAAAAAATTACCAGATGAGGCCTTCTTGGATTCCTCCATTCCGGCAGCTGCGGCCCTTAGCTGGGCCTTACACTCCTCCATCTCTTGAGACAAATGGGTGTTCTTCTCTGTAACGATCCTTAAATCAGTTGTACCAACTGTTTCAAGTCTCAGGGGCTACTGATATACATAATTATCAGATTTTGATTACCCGTATATCTTTTAAATACTGGTCTATGGCTCTAGCAAGCCCATCTTGAGCAGCTCGAATGTATGTGTCTCCCAAGTTGAAGGCATTAAAAGCCTCTTCGTAAAAATCAGGGTCGCGGAGTGCGGCCCGCCGACGCTGATGATTCATAGCGCTCTCCACCTCGGAATTTGTCGCGGATATTCTATCTGCATCCTCTGTAGGAGGACCGTTCGGTGTTGTCCCCACGTTAGCCTCCACCCTCGAGGCCATTTCTGGAGTCCGGCTGGTAGAGGCATGATGGGCAGGATCCATGGATACAGTCCAGCGAACACTCTCTCTGCCAAGACGCAGTGGACATTGTTATATTTTAAAGATGACATTCACGGGGCATGTTTTAAATCATACCTCTTCGATGGCGGCTCGGCCCAGTTCGCTTTCCTTTTAAGCCTACCCGGCTTGGGCGCCCCTTGTTGGTGAGTAGCCGTGGGTTCGGCATGGCGCACCAATGGCTTTCCCTTTATAGCATAATATATGTGCGGTGGGTAAGGTGGAAAGAGGGAATTCTTTTCGAAAGATAAGTCTGCTGTTTACTTACACGTGGTGCCGGGAGGAGGCCAGGATAGTCGGCGATGATGGCCACCAAGTTGCCATCACTGCTCGTCTGGTAAAACACCATGCCATAAAACTCCACAAATATGTCCGGATCCTCTTCGAGTCCGGGGTCGAGGGCCCGGTTGTGGTCCTCTAGCTGTGGAGGCGGGCTGTGGACCTCCCTCATAGCTTTTCATAGTTCCTGTTATGGACTAGCGAGGTAAGTATTTGTGATGAAAGACTGTGGGAATGAATAGAGTTGAATAAAAGATAGCAACTCACCCACCTAGGGGGTTGTACATGGAAAATCCATCCCGTGCCTTAATGCGGATGAACTCCTCTTCTTCTCCTTTGTATAAATCGGACAATATTTTCGCCAGAGCAGTGGCGGAGTCCGGACCTTTCCGACCGCAGTGCGTGGCATCGTCTTCTCCATTGAAGTGCCACATGGGATGCCCCCGATACTGGAGTGGCTACACCCCCTGTCAGTGTGAAAACCGGTGGATCTCGGGTAGGGGGTGCCGATCTGTGCGTCTAAGGCTAATGGTAACAGGAGGCAAGGGACACGATGTTTTACCGAGGTTCGGGCCCTCTTGATGGAGGTAAAACCCTACTTCCTGCTTGATTGATATTGATGATATGAGTATTACAAGAGTTGATCTACCACGAGATCGTAGAGGCTAAACCCTAGAAGCTAGCCTATGATGATTATGATTCTATCCTTAAGGACTAAACCCTCCGGTTTATATAGACACCGGAGGGGGATAGGGTTTACACAGAGTCGGTTACAAAGAAGGAAATATAATATCCGAATCGCCAAGCTTGTCTTCCACGCAAAGAGAGTCCCATCTGGACATGGGAAGAAGTCTTTAGTCTTGTATCTTCACGGTCCAACAGTCCAGCCAAAGTATATAGTCCAGCTGTCCGGATACCCCCCAATCCAAGACTCCCTCAATAGCCACTGAACCAGGCTTCAATGACGATGAGTCCGGCACGCAGTTTTGTCTTCGGCATTGCAAGGCTGGTTCCATCTCCGAATACTCCAAAGTAATTATCGAACTCTTAAATCATGTCCAGATCTGCAAGTAGATCTTCACAGATCACCGTAGAGAGAATGATATTCCACAAATGTAATCTGCTGACAACTTTAGACAACGTGACATGACACTACGGTCGAGTCATTATTCGAACCGTTTTCCCACAACCATCCATAGCGCATATTGCGAGGCGGTTTCCTCAGCATGTCTTGTCGAAGCAGAGATCATGTCCCCTTATCACGGTGTTCCCATCAATACGGGTATGGGTAACCCAACCGCGCCATCAATCGTGGCGCTTGGGAAATAAGCGATCCTCAGCGGGCAAGTGGGGAGGCGCACCGTCCTCGTCGCCTCTATAAAGGGATAAGGATTCCCCATTTTCACCCACACCTTCTTCCTCCTTCGCTTATCCATTCTTGCCCCCTCGAGCTCCAGCGCCACAGTTCACACCTCCTCCGCACAGCCAAACATGCCCGGAGCAGGAGGCAAGTGGGTGGCCTCCACCGTTAAGGAGGAGCATATCACGAAGCTCTGGGCGGCTGGATACTTGGCTTCAGATATCGCGCATTGGCTACCGGACGCTGGGCAGATCATTCCAACTCCGGGACCCCACGAGAGGGTCGTGTTTCTCACCCACTTCATACGTGGACTGGGATTTCCACTTCATCCCTTCATCCGCGGGCTCATGTTTTACTACGGGCTAGATTTCCATGATCTAGCCCCAAATTTTGTCCTCAACATCTCGGTGTTTATCGTCGTGTGCGAGGCCTTCCTACGCATCAAACCTCACTTCGGCTTGTGGCTACAAATCTTCTGCGTGAGGCCGAAGATCGTGAGCGGCCAGCAAGCGGAGTGCGGACGCGCCATGGTGGGCAGGATGCCCAACGTTACCTGGATCGACAGCTCCTTCGTGAAGACCATAAAGCGGTGGCAATCTGGGTGGTTCTACATCACCGAGCCACGCGACACCCACTGGGCGGCGGCCCCTGAATTCCGAACGGAATTCCCATGCGGCTCACCTCCTGGGAAAAGAAGGGCCTAGCCTGGGGCTTACCTGAGGAGCTGACAGGACTTCAGAACTGCATCGGGAGTATGATGAACAAGAAAATCAAGCTTGTCAACGTGGTCCAGGTCATGCTCGTCCGCCGCATTCTTCCGTGCCAAAGACGGGCATTTACTATGTGGGAGTTTGTTCCGGCTGAACATCGAACACTTCAAGAGCTCTACGGCATGACACACAAGGACGCATGGAAGGTGCTGTTCAAGGCCTCCGAAATACCTCCTCCCACATCCGAGGACCGCGGACTTCATGCCACGCGGCTCCCCCGTCCGGTGAGATTCCTGACCATCACCAGATGTAGTTTTCCCAGCGTACTCATGGTAGGATTTTAAGTCATCTTGCGTGTTTAATCAGGAGTACATGGTTACGGCGGAGCAAATCGACTATCTGGCTCCACTGCCAGAATGTCCAGCAGACGCTCTCCTGACGGAGATGCTAGTCCTGGTGCCCTACAAGGCGCCGGAAAAGAAGGCCGAAAAGAAGGCCCCGGGGACCATGAAGGGACTCCGGCGTAAGGTCGTACCGGACACCTCGTCCGGAGACGACGAGGCACACTCCTCCCCCAAAGGGGAGGAGGAAAAGGAAGGGGCCGCCCCACCTGAGGAGGCCGAAGGGCCCAAGAGGGCGACGCAGGGGACCAGGAAGGTTCCCCAGCGCAAGGCCATCATAAGATCGTCGTCCGAAGATGATGAGGCGGATTCCTCCCATGGAGGTGGGGGGAAACACGAGGAAACTCCGCTTCCCCACACTGGGGAGGAGAAGAAAAGGAAAGCCGCCCCAGAGGGGGAGGCTAGGATGCCCAAGAAGGGAAAGGCGTCCCTTCTAGATTACTCCACCACGGCCGCCTATAGGGAGGAGGAGTGGCTGCCCAGGGGGAAGCCCCTAGTAAGATCGTAAGTATCCGCACTCTGTTATATTTCAGTACGGCTTTGCGTCATAGTCAGTCATAACGCTGAACACGTATATGCAGTCTGGCCAGGGTCCGTCCCGAGGTATCTTCTTCGGATGAGTCTTTGAGTGATTCGGCGATGAACTCGCTCCCAACGGCCACTTCCCCTCGGCCCGCGGATGACACGGAGGTGTTGTCCCAAAGGCTCCCAGAGCAGGGGGAGGCGATTCCGGAGACGCCCCAAGGCAAAATTCCAGACGCCGGGCACACAGGGCGTAAGATCCCCATGGATTGTGCTGACGGGAGCCGCAGCAAGCCGGGATCCCAGCCAGACACTATGCCGGAACCCCGAAAGGTTCCGGATTCGGGCAGGCAGCCCCTCGCCAAGGACGGCGAGTCGTTCATGCCGACAACTTCTGTTATGCCAGAGGTGTCGGATAGTCTGCTAGAAGCACTTCGCAACGCTTCCATGGATGAAGATCACCATACTCTTATGAGTCCGGTGATTCAGAGGGTTCGGTCCGCCAAAAGCGGATTGACCGAAGCCTGTACCAGCCTCGTAACAGGCTTCGAGATAAGTAATGAAAAGTTTGGGAAATTATCACCCGATAGATAGTAGCCCCTGAAACTCTGTTTGGTGTTCAGAAAGAAAAGCCAAACGGAGGGTCAATTAAAATCCGCAGGAGACTAATAGTAGGTGTCTATGTGAATAAGCAGGCGGTGCTGCTTGCCGCTGCTGCCCACACAGGGGAGGTCACCAGACTTGAACGGGACCTGGAGCAGATCCAAGGAGAGCTCATCCTCACGAAGAGGCAGCTCGAAGAGAACAAAGGTGAGTGATACCCTGTTCACATATCTGAAAGAATAGAAAAAATTGGTGATGCTAATGACAAAGCATCATGATTTTGTAATAGGGTCCACGACCCAAGTGGTGTCCCTGAAGAAAGCGCTATCCGAGGCCGAAGACAAGGCAGCCATGGAGCACATTGAGTGTGAAAAGCAAAATGCTAGGGTGGGCGAGGTACAACAAGAGCTCCAGGAGCTCGGCAAGAAGTTTGAGTCCTTGGAGCGTGACTTAAAGACGAAGGAGTCTGAACTTGGGAAGGCCCTGTTGGGCATGAAAGACGCCAAGGCCGAAGCTGAAAAGGCCCAGTAGGAAATCCAGGGGGCCAAGAAGATAGCGGCGGGTAAGACATTCTTTATGCAAAGCAAGCATGTGGAGGAGACGTTTCTTTTACTTACCCGAATTGGGAGCTCTCCAGGGGCATTTGAAGATCTGCCACGCAGCATATCAGATGCTACGGAGTTCAACCGTGCCGAGGAGGGGCGCTCAACGGAGAAGCTGTTCTGGTCCCAGTATGCTGGAGCCAAACACCCGATTCCTCGGAGTGACCAATTGAAGCAATTGGTTGAACTCCACAGGGCGACCGAAGTGGCTATGAAAGATTTCATAGTCCGGATGTGGCCTGGTGAGCCCCAGCCCGCCAGCTACTTCGGCCTGATAAAGCGGATGGTAAATGCCTGTCCGCGGCTTGAAGTGATCCGTTTGCATTGAGGGTGCCCGCTGAGCCTTTGCCCGTGCGAAGGTGCATTGGGGCAAGCTGGATGCGGAGAAGCTGGTGAAGGATGGACCGTCAGAGGGCAAGGCGCATCGCTATCCCGAAAAATATTATGATGGCATTATGAAAGGCGCTCGTATCGTGGCCGATGAATGTACCAAGGGCGCGATCTTTGAGTGAATGTACTTCTGTCGTTTTTGTAATATAAAGACGAAGTCATTTGCTCTATAGAGCGCTTTGTTTTGATTTAAAATATTGCCTTTGGTGCGGATGCTTTTAGAATTCTGAAAGCAGGCCAGTCGTCGGCTTCCGCCCCCACATGACTAGTGCTGGGGTGTTCATGGAAAAACCCAGACACTTTTATCCAAATTTTTGGTCCCTGAAGGAGGTGTTTGGCGCAGCGAACAAGGCAATCGGACTATGTGGCTTTATAACTTTCACTTATCCATAGAAGTCTACAATTTTAAATTTTGGCGAAGCCCCTAGAATTCGGAAAGCCGAATTGGGGTGCTATATACGCCTAAATCAGACGAGGCCGATTCCTCGCCTAAAGCGGAAAAAATCTTTAAGGATTTTAAGACCTCTCGAACAGCGACCAACTCTCGCCGCATCATGCTGGTCAGTTTTCGGCTTTCTCTACCGAGGTGCTTGTCCGGAAGAACCGGGACACAATCGCAGTAGTTCTCCCTGTGCTACCTTAGCCGATTTAACGGAATGTAAGGTACCAAAACAAGGTGAGGGAGTCCTGGATTAGGGGGTGTCTGGATGGCCAGACTATGACCTTTGGCCGGACTCCTGGACTATGAAGATACAAGATTGAAGACTCCGTCCCGTGTCCGGATGGGACTTTCCTTGGCGTGGGAGGCAAGCTTGGCGATACGATATGAAGATCTCCTCCCATTTTAACCGACTCTATATAACCCTAGCCCTCTCCGGTGTCTATATAAACCAGAGAGTTTTAGTCCGTAGGACGAACAACAATCATACCATAGGCTAGATTCTAGGGTTTAGCCACTCCGATATCGTGGTAGATCTACTCTTGTACTACCCATATCATCAATATTAATCAAGCAGGAGTAGGGTTTTACCTCCGTCGAAAGGGCCCGAACCTGGGTAAAAACATCGTGTCCCTTGTCTCCTGTTACCATCCGCCTAGACGCACAGTTCGGGACCCCCTACCCGAGATCCGCCGGTTTTGACACCGACATTGGTGCTTTCCTTGAGAGTTCCTCTATGTCGTCGCCTTTTAGGCCCGATGGCTTCTTCGCTCGCCAACCGTAACGCGGTCCGGGATGAGACTTTACTCCCCGAATAGATCTTCGTATTCGGCGGCTTCGCACTGCGGACGACTCGTTCGGCCATCTGGAGCAGATCGAGAGCTACGCCCCTGGCCATCAGGTCAGGTTTGGAAGCTTGAACTACACGGCCGACATCCGCGGGGACTTGATCTTCGACGGATTCGAGCCACAACCGGGCGCGCCGCACTGTCATGATGGCCATGATTTAGCTCTGTCATCGGACAACGCCCAGAGCGTCACTCAGGTGTCCGCTCCGACCATTAGCTCGGAGCCCACTACGCCGGTCGGGGATGGACGGTTAGACGCCACCCCGAAAACTGCAATCCCTATGGTGATAGAGCCGGGTACCAGCTTAGTCCCTCGCAAGGCCCGTGACTCCAAGGTGCCGGACTCCGATCCGGACTCCGTAAATCCCGCACCTCTCCCGGTCAAGCCTGATTAGGCTCCGGTCATGGAGTTCACCGCCGCGGATGTCTTTCAGCACTCACCTTTCGGCAACATCCTGAATTCATTAAAGTCCCTCTCTTTGTCAGGAGAGCCTTGGCCGGACTACGGCCAACACGGTTGGGATGTGGACGATGAAGAAATTTGTAGCCCACCCACCACCCACTTCGTAGCCACTGTCGACGATTTAACCGACATGCTAGACTTCGACTCCGAAGATATCAACGGTATGAACGCCGATAAAGGAGACGATCAAGAACTAGCACCTATAGGGCTCCGGAAAAACACCTCATCATACGATGTATACATGGTGGACACACGCAACAGAAACGACTACGAGGACCAAAAGGATGCGGCCAGAGATCGCTCCCCCGAGAAACAATCAAAGCGGCGACGTAAGCGCAAGGCCAAGCCCCACCTCAACAAAAACCCAGCCATAGGGCAGGGTGACTCAACGGACGATGAACATGCCGTCGAGCATCCGTCCAAGCAGGGCGGACAATCCGAACAACCAATCCCCGGGAAGGATAATGGCCCGGACGACCTCACACCAGACAAATTGCTGGAACATCAGAACCTCCACCAAAGGCTTGTCGCCACTGCACGTAGCCTGAAAAAGCAGAAGCGGAGGCTCAAGACAGCGGAGGATGCACTTAGGATCAGATGGGGCAAGGTACTCAATACCGCACACAAGTACGGCAGTAGTCGCCACACAAAGAGCTATCCGAAGCGGAAACTACTACCGGAATTTGACGAAGAGGCCATAAAGCCCCCACAGTCAAAAAATAAGGACGCCACAAGGTCGGATAGACGACCCTACGATCAATCTCACGCGTCAAAGGATGCCGCACTCAATATAGCGCGTGATCCGTCCAAGAATCCGCATCAGAAAACTGGCCCTACCAGATCCATCTATAGGCCAAGAAAGCAACCTCCAATGAGTGAGGTAACGCAAAAAATACCCGAAAATCGCGGCACGCCTAAATACAGGGGTGCCGCACACCCCCTATGCTTTACTGATGAGGTGCTGGATCATGAATTCCCAGCCGGATTCAAGCCAGTGAACATAGAACCATACGACGGAACAACAGACCCTGGAGTCTGGATCGAGGACTACATCCTCCACATACACATGGCCAGAGGAGACGACCTCCATGCCATAAAATACATACCCCTTAAGGTCAAAGGGACAGCCCGTTATTGACTTAAAAGCCTTCCCGAGAACACCTTGGGAAGTTGGTAGTGCTTGAGGATGCTTTCCTGGCAAATTTTCAAGGGACCTATGTCCGGCCCCCGGATGCAGACGATCTGAGCCATATAACTCAGCAGCCCGGAGAGTCAGCGAGGAAGCTCTGGAACAGATTCCTTATCAAAAAGAATCAGATAGTCGACTGTCCGGATGCAGAGGCCCTAGCAGCTTTCAAACATAGCATCCGAGATGAATGGCTCGCCAGACAGCTCGGCCAAGAAAAGCCGCGAACAATGGCCGCGTTAACAAGCCTCATGACTCGTTTTTGTGCAGGAGAGGATAGCTGGTTGGCAAGAAGCAGCACCAGCGACCCGAATACGTCCGAACTCAGAGATGGGAACGGGAAGCCACGCCGTAACAACGAACCACACCGGATAAAGGACAAAAGCCCGATGAGCACGGCAGTAAACGCCGGATTCAAAAGTCCTCAGCAAAATCAGAAAAAGATGCCCCCCAAAGAAGAAAGGGACGAGCTATCCAACCTCAACAAAATTTTGGTCAAAATATGTCAAATCCACAGCACTCCAGGGAGACCTGCAAACCATACCCACCGAGATTGTTGGGTCTTTAAGCAGTCCGGCAAGCTTAACGCCGAACACAAGGGGCTCAACACACCAAGCGAAGATGACAATGCACCCCACGAGCAGATCACCGGAGAACAAAAGAAGTTCCCACAAGAAGGTAAGACAGTAAATCGACTTCATGCGACAAAGAAGAATAGAACGACACCTACAACGACACGCGCCGTACAGCCAGCCTCGGAGGAGCAGCCCCACTGGTTGTTACAACCAATCACCTTTGATCATCTGGATTACTCTAGAGGAGACCAGAACGCAGGCTGGACTGCCTTGGTCTTAAATCCAATCATTAACAGACTCCAATTTAGAAACGTCCTTATGGACGGCGGCAGCGACTTGAACCTGTTGTATCAGGACACAGTCCGCAAACTCGGGGTACACCCAGTCGCAATCCACCTCGGCAACACTTCCTTTCAAGGAGTAACGGCAGGTTCGGATACCCCAAGTATGGGTTCCCTTAGTTAGAAGTCACGTTCGGATCACCCGACAACTTCCGAAGCAAAAAGCTAACATTCCACATCGCCCCATTCGTAAGTCGCTATCAAGCGCTACTGGGACGTGAAGCTTTCGCCCGCTTTAACGCAATACCGCACTACGCATCCCTTACACTTAAAATGCCCGGTCCAAAGGGCATCATCTCATTACAAGGGAACATAAATTGACCCTCAAAAGTACGGGCAGGGGTGTGGTTGCCTAGGCAGCTGCCCACAAATCCAGCCCTACTATCCCGGACACGCCTTGACGAGTCCGGCGTCAACATGTTTAAATTACCGCATACCCTAGTGCAAGGGGCTCCGTGTGCTCACGCCCGGAGACAATACGACCCAACTCTTGCTCCAACTATATTTTGTTTATTTCGATATAGATTTCTCGCATGCTTATTTTTTACTAAGTTCCTCTCTTTCGCAGACGAGCATCGTGCTACGCCCGTCCAGGATACGGCACGACAGAGACATAGGCGCAGACGTGCAGCAGGGACCCGTTCCAAGGATTCTTTTCAGATTAAGACCCTGCCTAAACCTTTTTTACTGTCTTTTGTTGATAACATCCCCCAGTTTTCTCTATAGCCGAGGAGGAGGCTGGCGTCTTGGCATGTGGCCATGTCAGAATTTTTTTGCACATACCTGGACACTAGGGGCTTTTTTACCAAGGGCTCTATGTCGGCCCGTCTTCATAAAGACCGAACACCTTAGGGAGTGTTCGGCGTCGCGAGTTTGGCCCTATATGCATCAGCTCCGAATCATGTCTTTGGTCAAATGTTGGGTTTGCCCGGCTCCTGTGTTCTGCTGCCTTATGTTCCGTTATATTGGCTAACGCGGCACAAGGAGAACTACTGCGATTGTGCCCCGGTTCGGCCTGGTGAGCTCCTCAGTAGAGAAAGCCGAAACTGACTGTCATGATATAGCGAGAGACTGGTCAACAACTCGATGACTTTCGGAATCTTTAGGATTCCTCCCCATTAACGAAGGGCCGCTTCCAGGTCAGGCACACTCGTGCCCCGAATTCGGGCGAGCGTGGTGCCCCTAGGGGCTATTCAGTAGTCCCACTGTCAAACTCCTATGGCTAAGTGAAAGTGATAAAGCATTATAGTCCGGTTGCCTAGTTCGCCGCGCCACCACCTCCTTTATAGGACCAAGACGTTGGATTAAGTGTGAACAGACGCCTTTTTGCAAACACCCCCGCATTCTATGCGTGGGGGCTGAAGCCAACGGCTGCCATCTTTCAGGTTATATACAAATATATACATTAAACGACCGCACAGGAGGTATCATGATTCTTGCAAGCACAAGTATAAAAAAGCTTTTGTCATAAAAACACAATTCGTCTTACAAATTGTATAAGCTATTCGAACACAACATCCTTCGAGCATTGCGACTCTATCATACGAGCGCGAGGAAGAACTTCCTCAAAATAGTGCTTGGCAGGTACTCGACTTTCGCCTGAATCTTGGGACGCAACAATACTGGCCTTCATATCTGCCCAGTATGTCTTGACACGGGCAAGAGCCATCTGTGCGCCCTCTATGCACGCCGACCTCTTCATTGCATCAGCATGCGGCACCGAACCAAGAAATTGCTGCACCAAGCCAAAATAGCTCTTCGGCTCCGGCTTCAGACGACTCGCAACAAATTTCATGGCGGGTCCGGATAAGCTGTTTAGCTCTGCCCAGGCAGCTAAATGGCCGGAGACTGACAGTGGGCGCTTTGGATTTTGGTACTGCGACCAAAAAAGCTCTTCCAATTTATGGTCACCTCGGCTGCGGAAGTGTTTGCTCGCGTCTGCCGCACTTGCGGCCAAATCCAGATAAGCATTGTCCGAACTCCACTGCCGGTCTAATGGAGCATACTTGGGGTCTCCGAACTTCATCCGTAGCATATAAGGCTTTCTAGTCGTGATATCTCCGGCCTGACGCAGCTCCTCCTTCCTCGCTTTCATGGCAGAGCGAGTATCCTTGGCTTCGACCATGATCTTTTCAAGATCTTTCTGAGCCGCCCTATCTTCTTGCTCAAGAAATCTACAGCGGTTGGTAGCATCCCTCAATTCTATGGCCATCTCGGCCATTTCCTTCCTGCTCTTGCAGTGAGCAGCCTGTTCGGCTTTTAGCTCTTCAGCCGCTTTAACGGTAGCCGCATCACTTTTCCTTGCTTGCTCCTTGGCTCGGGCAAGTTCCGCCCGAAGGTTCTCCACGACAGCAGCACCATCTACATCAAGTATATATATATAAGGACCGAGCATCAAGCTCCTATTACTAGGTGTCTTTTGAACATACCTTGAGCCTCGTCTAGCCGCTTATTTACAAGCGCGATGTCGGCATCGGCCACGTCAAGTTGCCGCTTTAGTTCGGCAGATTCATCAGTACGGCTAGCCACCGAGCGCCTCGCCACCTTAAGGGAATAAGCGACATATTATACCTGGGATTATGATCCTCTGTGCGCCGTCATTCATGACGACACGCAGAGTCTCAGGGGCTACTATTCATACAGGGCACGTTTAATATGCGGCTCTACCAAAAGGTACACCTTTTTACATACCTCAAAGCCTGTTATTAAACTCCTAGCAGCTTCGTACAACTCGCTTTCTGCGGATGAAATCCTTCCAATCACCATATCCATCAACATACGGTGTTCTTCTGAGATGGACGCCCTACCAAGCAGATCCTTCAGCACCACCGCCGGCGCATATGAGGGTGCCGGACTAGTCTGACAACCTTTCCCAGGGTCCGGACTTGAAAAAGCCCTCCGGGACGATACCTCGGGGTTGCCAGCCTCGTAGGACGGTGGAACAAGGGGAGGCGTTTCGCTCTCTATCATCTCTGGACTAAGATCCCCTGAAGATGAGCTCTGCTGAGAAGGGTTGAGATCCAAACTGCAAGATAATGCTTCGGTTATTTTCCTCAGGAATAAAACAGGAATGTGATTCATTATGGAACCCCTCCCTTCACTTACGCCTCGGGGGAGAGCGGGTCCCCTTTAGGGGGCGATTCGGCTGAAGCGTCCACCGGTGCCGAACCCTCTGACAGAAATTTCTTTCCCCGCTTTGAGGTTATCACCTCCAGGTCTTCAGAGGCAGTCCTTTTCTTTCCCTGGTCAGGAGAATTTTCGATTCTTCCCGTCCTGACGGCCTCCTTTGTGGAGGCGGTAGCTCCTTGGTCCCCCCCTTTTCCTTCCGCCAATGGCGCAGCCTCCAGCATCCTGGTCAGCATGGGATTCGGCACGGTCTCGGGCAAGGGGGCTGGACACCTGATAAGCTTAGCCTTTGCTATCCACTCCTGTTTAAAGGGCAACTCTGCTAAAGGGTAGAATTGTTAAAAATATGGATGGTATGTGCAAATATGGAGCTACTTACTTTAGCATCTGGGAGGTTGCAGCTCAGACCAGCGTCCTCGGACAGATCCGGACACCTTGTTTGTGATCCGAAGAACAATTTGTACATCTCCATGGGTGTCATTCCCATGAAGTGTTGTAGGACCCGTGGTCCCTCAGTATTGAATTCCCACAGGTGGAGAGGTCGACGTTTGCAGGGCAGTGTGCAGCGAATCACCATGACTTGTGCCATCACGGTCAGATTGATATCTCTTTCTAGGAGATCTCGAATACGGCCCTGCAGCAAGGGCACGTCTTTCGACGGCCCCCAGATAAGTCCTTCATTAACCCATGACGCTAGCCGTGGTGGGGGACCCGAGCGAAAAGTAGGCGGTGCCACCCATGTGGTGCCCCTAGGGGCTGTGATGTAAAACCAGTCCCGTTGCCATAAGCCGAGCTTCTCTTGAAAAGAGCCTTCGGGCCATGGAGCATCATCCCTCTTGCTTATTATAGCCCCTCCGCACTCAGCGTGCTGCCCCTCGATCATTTTCGGTTCCACTTTGAAAGTTTTTAGCCACAATCCGAAGTGAGGGGTGATATGGAGGAAGGCCTCGCACATGACAATGAATGATGAGATCTGGAGGATGCACTCCGGAGCTAGGTCGTGGAACTCCAACCCGTAGTAATACATAGGCCCCCTCACAAAGGGATTGATTGGGAAGCCTAGCCCCCAAAGGAAGTGAGACGTGAACACCACGCTTTCACTAGGCTGGGGAGTGGGGACCGCTTGCCCTTGAGTAGGCAGTCTATGCGAGATTTCACTGGTTAGATACCTGGCATCTCTTAGCTTTTGCACATCTTCTTCCGTAATGGAGGAAGGCATCCACCGGCCTTGTAGGTCGGAGCCGGACCTCTTCGAAGATCCGAAGCGCCTAAAACTAGAGCTTTGGGTGTTGGAACTCGAAGCGAGGGGCGGATTTTATTGGTTTGAGGAGAAGGGAGCCGGGCATTGGTTCCTTTATAAAGGAGGTGAATACCGAGAGCCCTCCCCATAACCGTTTGAGACTCGCTTTCAATTAGGGAGTCATACCTAAGTCACGGTTGGGTTACCCACACCCGTATTGATGAGAATCCCGGAATAAGGGGACACGATCTCTGCTTTGACAAGACGTGCCAAGGAAACCGCCTCGCTAAACGCGCTGAGGTGGAACAATAAAATAAAGAGCCTGGTTGTGGCATGATGTCACGCCACGGAATACGTCAGCAGATCCAATTGATACAATATTATTCTCTCTACAAGGAATGTGGAACTTATTTTGCAGAGCCGGACACTACCCTGGTGTTGAACATCTTCTATGAAATATTCGGAGGAGGAACCCGCCTTGCAATGCCGAAGACAACTTGCGCGCTGGACTCATCGTCATTGAAGCCTGGTTCAGGGGCTACTGAGGGAGTTCTGGATTAGGGGGTGTCCGGTTGGCCGGACTATGACCTTTGGCCGGACTCCTGGACTATGAAGATACAAGATTGAAGACTCCGTCCCGTGTCCGGATGGGACTTTCCTTCGCGTGGGAGGCAAGCTTGGCGATACGATATGAAGATCTCCTCCCATTGTAACCGACTCTGTGTAACCCTAGCCCTCTCGGGTGTCTATATAAACCAGAGAATTTTAGTCCGTAGGACGAACAACAATCATACCATAGGCTAGATTCTAGGGTTTAGCCACTCCGATCTCGTGGTAGATCTACTCTTCTACTACCCATATCATCAATATTAATCAAGCAGGAGTAGGGTTTTACCTCCGTCGAGTGGGCCCAAACATGGGTAAACACATCTTGTCCCTTGTCTCCTGTTACCATCCGCCTAGACGCACAATTCTGGACCCCCTACCCGAGATCTGCCAGTTTTGACACCGACACAAGGGATCCGGGCAAACCCAACTATTGACCCAAGACATGATTCAGAGCTGATTCATATAATGCTATAATTTCGGGTTGCCGCACTTTTGAAAGTGTTTGGACTTGTCTTGTCGTATTATGGGGTGCCATAAGAAGCCCCTAGAAAACTGAACGTACCAAGGTGTATGGATGCAATATTAAATAAACATTTATAGGAAAAATGTGCAAATAGGAATAATAAGCTGATGGTAGATATTATCTCCCATTGGTGAATAATGCTTCTAAGCATATGTTTACAATGAATGTATTAGGCAGAAGTAAATAGGACTATTTAACATGTCCTATCCAAGGGCGGGCCGCATGTAGGTATATAAAACAGGTATAACGATCGTGAACGGATTCCACCTGGATATTTCCTTTCTGCACAAAGCCTTTTGCCTACTTGGTTTTCTCTCCTGTGCAAGTCCGACAATCCAGCTCTTCTAAAGAGGCTGCCCAAAAGCAGTGCCCTGAAAGATAAAGGGGGGTTATTAAAGTATGTTGCGGCTGTACCGCACTGTTGACTGAGTCACTATTTGCGCCTCCGCCTATGCCCATGGTATTTTGAGTGCGTAATTGTGTACGTGGGGCTGGAGCGGAGGTCGGGCTGCTAGTCGTGCTCTTGGCGTGCCTGGCGATCCTGTTGCGGGGTACTCCGAACGCTTGACAGTGTTCGGGGTTGTTGTCACCAGATTGGTGGTTTGCCGGAGAAGGCTGCATTGTACTTGTGCCGCAAGGGCTGCAGTATGCTCTTCTATACGGAGAGAGCGGTCCATGTTTCCGTTGACTGTTATGACCCCGCGAGGTCCTGGCATCTTGAGCTTGAGGTACGCATAGTGTGGTACCGCATAGAATCGAGCGAATGCCGTTCGTCCAAGCAATGTGTGATAACCACTATGGAAAGGGATGGTATCGAAGATTAACTCCTCGCTTTGGAAGTTGTCCAGAGATCCGAAGACCACTTCCAGTGTTATGGAGCCCGTGCAACGGGCCTCTACTCCTGGAATTACACCTTTGAAGGTGGTTTTGGTGGGCTTGATCCTCGAAGGGTCGATGCCCATTTTGCGCACTGTGTCCTGATAAAGCAGCTTCAGGCTACTGCCGCCATCCATAAGGACTCGCGTAAGGTGGAATCCGTCGCTGATTGGGTCTCGGACCAATGCGGCTGAACCGGCATGACAGATGCTTGAAGGGTGATCCCTACGATCAAAGGTGATCGGACAGGCAGATAATGGGTTAAATTTTGGGCCGACTGGCTCCATCGCATAGACGTCCCGTAGTGCTCGCGTCCGTTCCCGTCTGGGGATGTGGGTGGCATAGATCATATTGACCATTTTCACCTAGGAGGAAATTTCTTCTGCCCCCTGTGTTCGGACGCCGTGGCTCCTCGTAATCGTCGCTGTGCAGCCCCTTGTCCTTGTTTTCGGCGTTTATTTTTCTGGCCTGTTTGAACACCCAACAGTCTCTATTAGTGTGGTTTGCTGGCTTATCCGAGGTGCCATGAATTTGGCACGAGCGATCAAGTATGTGGTCTAGACTGGATGGTCCCTGATTGTTTCTTTTGAATGGGTTTTTCCGCTAACCGGATTTCGAGCCACTGAATCCGGTGTTGACAGTCGTGTCTTCAGTGTTGTCGTCATTGTTCCGGCGCTTATGTCTATTGCGCCGTGGCTTGCCGTTATTGTCGCGGACATCTGAGGTGCCGGAATTTATTGGCGTGGTACTGCTGGGAGCCAACCAGCTGTCCTCGTCCGTGCCAAAGCGGGTCATGAGTGTTGTGAGGACCGCCATGGACATTGGTTTTTCCTGGCCAAGGTGTCAGGCGAGCCGCTCGTCACGGATATTATGCCTGAAGGCCGCCAGGGCTTCAGCGTCCGGATAGTCGACTATTTGGTTCTTTTTGGTTAGGAACCGAGTCTAGAATTTCCTGGCTGACTCTCCGAGCTGTTGGGTAATGTGGCTCAAGTCATCGACATCCGATGGTCACACGTATGTGCCCTGGAAGTTTTCGATGAACGCGTCCTCTAGGTTGTCCCAACTCCCAATGGAATTTGCTGGCAGGCTCATTAGCCAGTGTCGGGCCGGTCCTTTGAGCTTAAGGGGAAGGTACTTGATGGCGTGTAGATCGTCACCGCGGGCCATGTGAATGTGGAGAAGGAAATCTTCAATCCATACTGCAGGGTCTGTTGTGCCATCGTATGATTCGATGTTTACGGGTTTAAACCCTTCTAGGAATTCATGATCCAGCACTTCATCAGTGAAGCAGAGGGGGTGTGCGACGCCTCTATGCCGGGCTATGTGGCTATGCAGTTCGACTGAGTCCAGTTGGCTATATTCGGCCCGGCCGGACATGTCGATGGTGTATCCGGCGTAACAATTATCGTTACGTGTTGGGGCGCCCCCCCGCGATCTGTAGATTGATCTTGGCTGTCCCGCCTCGTTTTCCAGTATATCTTGTAGGTCCTCCCTATTGCCCCGGGCCATAGTGTATTGGTGTGGGGTTGCGGGCTGGTATTCGGGCTGATACACCGTTTTATCCTGGCCACGAGGTGGTCGGTCAGCCGTGTGGCGCTCGAGTCCATATTCCTCAGCTGCCAGGACTTCAGTCCATCTGTTTGTGAGTAGGTCTTGATCAGCATGGAGCTGCTGCTGCTTCTTTTTCAGGCTTCTCACAGTGGCCATAAGCCGGCTCTTGAAGCGCTCCTTCTCCATGTTGTCCTCAGGCACGCCAAACTCGTCGTGGCCGAGCCTAATCTCGTCTTCGAAGGGGGGCATGTAGTTGTCCTCCTCCGGATATCCATCCGTCGCCAGTTCGTCTGGGCTGACCTGCCCGTCTTCCTGCTCGGCCTGCTCGAAGGCAGGCTGATCAGGGTTGTATTCATCTTCGGCACCATCCGGATTGTTTTCGTCTCCTGTGCCGGTATTGCTGTGGTGGGGCTTGGAGCGGCACCGACAACGCCCATGCTTTGCTTTCTTCCTTGAGGGGTTATCTTCCATTGCCTCATCGCCATTGGTTTCTTTCGGAGTGTCCACCATATATATATATCATATGATGAGGTGGTTGTCCACCGCGCCATGGGCGGTGGTTCTTGTTCTTCTCCTACATCGTCATCCGTACCGTCGATGTCTTCAGAGTCGAAGTCAAGCACGCCGGTTAAATCATCGACCGTGGCAATGAAGTGGGTGGTGGGTGGGCAACGAATTCCTTCGTCGCCTGCTTCCCACTCGAGTCGGACATAGTTCGGCTAAGAGTCTCCTGACAAAGAGAGTGACTTTAACGAGTTCAGCATGTCGCCAAAGGGCGAGTGCTGGAAGATATCCACCACGGTGAACTCCATTACCGGAGCCCAACCAGATTCTGTGGGCTCTGGGGTGCGCAGACTAGAACCTATGGCCGGATACGAGTCCGGGGGTCCGGTGTCACAGGCTTCCTCGGGGGTGAAGTCTATGTTTGGCTCTACCACCGATGGGTGTGCGGCCTCTGGGGTGGGTCCATCCACCCGTCCTCGGGCGATGCAATCTGCCCCGGATTTTGATCCAGGGCTCCTGCAGGGGCGATATCCTGAGCATTGTACGACAGCAGGTCTAAGCCGTGCTCATCGTGACTGTTCAGCGCTCCTGGCGCAGGCCTGAATTCGTTGAAGATCAAGTCTCCACGGATATCGGCCGTGTAGTTCAGGTTTCCGAACCTGACCTGGTGGCCACAGGCGTAGCTGTCGATCTGTTCCAGATGGCCAAGCGAATTGGCCTGCAGTACGAAGCTGCCGAACACGAAGATCTGTCCAGGGAGAAAAGTCTCACCCTGGACCGTGTTGTTGATGATTGAAGGAGCCATCAAGCCTCACAGCGACGACACAGAGGAACTCTCAATGAAAGCAACAATCTCGGTGTCAAAACCGGTGGATCTCGGGTAGGGGGTCCCGATCTGTGCGTCTAAGTCTAATGGTAACAGGAGGCAAGGTGTCTTGGAGTTAACAAGTCAGATGTCCTCATGAAAGGACTTAGTCGTGGAGCCATCGCAACGGGTTAGCTGGAAGGGGTTAAACTGGACAAGGGACACAGGAGTTTTATACTAGTTCAGCCCCTTCGATGAAGGTAAAAGCCTACGTCTAGTTGTGATGGGATTGATTGGGTTTCGATGACCAGGGAGCGAATACGCTTTGCCTGGGTCTCGAGTTGTTGTTTCTTGTCCCTGAACCGCCGCCGGGTTGTCCCTTTATATACATAGGTTGACAGCCGGCCGGTCTAAAGAATCCCTAGGCCGACTCATACAAGTGTCCGGCTCGGTCTCTCCTTTCCTAACTTGCAATACAAGTTACATAACCATGGCGGTTTACCACTATGGGCCCGAATCCACCCTTGGGATCTGGGCCTCTAAGCTTCATTAGTAAAGCGCCATCTTTTGGGTCTTTGTGGGCTTCAATATAGTTGAATGTGAACCGGCCCCTCCTTGCCGGTTTACGCTCAGTAGTTATATCCCCAACATTAGGCCCCAGATTGATTTGAACCTGTTCATGTCAATCTTCAATACTTAAAGAATTCTGTGAACATCTCCTTATATTTCTCGTAAACCGCCATGATGTCTACTCCTATAAACTTAGTTAAACCACTGTGACGTCATCTTCTGGACAAAACAATGGATCATCATGACGTCATCTCTATATAAAAATATTAAAAAGATTCTCTTCATTAATGGTATCCCGAAGACCGAGGCGACGGCTACGCCCTCTTTCACCGCTTCAGGCTCCTCGATCCCCGCGATTGCCTTGTCCATTTGCCTTATAAATAGGCTCGGGGGTCCTTTCTTTCTTCCCCTTCCATGCCTCTTCTTCCTCCTCGTGACGGTCAAGCTCTGAAGCTCTGCCGCCGCCCTCAACCTTCGAGCACTGCATCGACAAAGGCCGCTGCATCAACCTGATAGTACCAGAAACCTGTGGTTCTTCTCCGCTATCCTTGCGCATCTGGTAAGTTTCCTCCTCTCAATCCTAGATCTGTATTTAGGGCTTCTGCATTCATCCGTGTTCATAAGTGTTCATCTCAGTTCTTCGTATTTGCTTCTGCCATGGTTTCTTTGATCTAACCGTAGCATAAATCTCGTGCGGTAGTTACTCCGCATCCAGTTTTGGCACTAGTAGATCTTCCTTCTTTGTACAGAATCCTTAGTAGAACGCATGAACTTCTCTGTCCTGCTTCACGCCTTTATAGATCACAGCAATTTTTTCTTATTGAAGCATGGTAGATCCAAATTAATTTCATCATTGTGTGAAACATGTTTCTGTCAACACTTAGTAGATTTTCATCTCTGGCCCCTCCACCTAAGGGCGGTTTAAACCTTTAGTAGTTGGTAATCCACCATATATCATTAGCCCTCACTTAAACCGCCATCTTGATTTGAATAGCAATTTCCCGTTTATCTCACATATATATTTTGATCAAATTCCCCGGTTTAACACCAATTAGTACACCTAAACCGGCAATCGTAAACCGGCCTTCGTTTTACCTTTACACTTTGCTGTCCAAGATGACCAAACAATTCTCCGCTTGCAACTGGGTTTCGTCCCGAATCACGGAAACTCAAATCAATGGATATGTTGTAACGGGCGCCTTAGCTTCAAAAAAAGTCCTTCACTGGCGAGTTCCCGGCCCTAAGTGCCCTCCTGAGCCTCAAGATGGAGAAGTTATTGTTTTTATGCAGCACCTAGACCGAGGCTTCAGCCCTCCCAGATCAAAAAATTTCTGGGATGTCCTTGCTAGCTTTCAACTCCATCCACAAGATATTGGACCAAATTCTATATGAAATATATGCAACTTTCAAGTATTTTGTGAAGTTTACCTTCAAGAGGAACCATCTGTTGAGCTCTTCCGGGACTTTTTCCATCTAAACCGCCGAACTGAGTTTTCTGATGGTCCTAACACGGAACTTGGTGGGGTATCAATCCAGAAGAGGAAGAAAGTTGATTTCCCTCATGCAAAACACCACAGTCATCCCAAAGACTGGAACCAAACTTGGTTTTATTGTCAGAACACTGCCCCTGCTAGAGAAAATTCTTTGCCGGCTTCAGCGAGTTCCCTCTGTACACCTGGCATGTAAGAAGGCTTCCATGCAAAAATGTCCCGGTTCTCACGGATGAACTCGATGAGCGCGCTTTCCTATTTCGGATCCAGATTGGTGCTGATGCTAAATTGTTTGGATGAATTGCCAGGAACAAAGTGAACAAGTTTAGTCTCATCAGCCGGTTTGAACTTCAGTGTCAGGTCATGCTCAGTGGTGGGCTTCTTCAGAGGGGTCATGTCTGCCGGATCAACATTGTCTTTATAAAACTTCAGCTCCTCTGTAGCACAAACCGACTCAGCATAAGCCGCATCACCTTCCTCACAATCCAAAGCGATCTTTCGACTTCCATGTACTGTTATAGTCCCCTTATGACCCGGCATTTTGAGCTGTAAATAAATATAGTAGGGCCTCGCCATGAATTTTGCGTAAGCCGGCCGTCCAAACAGTTCGTGATACGGGCTCTGGATTCTCACCACTTCAAAGGTCAAATTTTCAGACTTGGAATCATTCTCATCTCCAAACATAACCTCCAAAGCGATCTTGCCAACAGGATATGCCGATTTACCTGGTACTACACCATGAAAACAGTGTTGGACGGTTTAAGTCTCTTGTCTGTCAACCCCATGTGACGAAAAGTCTCATAGTACAGGATGTTGATACTGCTCCCTCCATCCATCAGAACTTTGGTAAACTTATAACCTCCCACCTGAGGTGCTACCACCAAAGCCAAATGACCCGGATTGTCAACCCGGGGCAGATGATCCTCTCTACTCCACACAATGGGCTGCTCGGACCACCGCAAATAACGTGGCACTGCCAGTTCAATAGCATTAACTGCCCTTTTGTGAAGCTTTTGATCGCGCTTGCATTGGCTGGTAGTGAACACATGATACTGCCCACCATTTAACTGCTTGGGGTGACTTTGGTAACTTGACTGCTGCTGATTTCCTTGATTATTCTGTTGGCCATTACCACCTTGGTTATTCTGGTTGCCCTGATTATTCTGAAATCCAGAGTTTGAACCGCCGCCACCATGAAAACCTGGACCTGAACCACCCGATGGGCCCTGATCATACAGGAATAGATCAGAGTTTTTGAAATCTTTCATAATGTGACAGTCTTTCCAAAGATGGGTTGCTGGAACCTCCTTGGTCCCGTGCTTTGGGCAGGGCTGGTTTAACAAATGCACCAGATTCATCCCGCCACCGAACTGGGGCGGTTTACCTTTATGATGATGCGCATTAGCGTTAGCCACAAAATCTAAATTATCTGCTTTGTGCTTACCATTATTCCCATGGCCCCCTTGGTTGTGATGTTGTCCCTTTGCACCGCCGTTCTTCTTTCCCTTCTCCGGTTTCTCCTCGTCAGAATCAGGATCCTTGGTATTATCAGAATCGACATATTTGACCAAGGCTGCCATAAGGGTTCCCATGTCATTGCAGTGGCGCTTGAGCCATCCCAACTTCATTTTTAGTGACTTAAACCGGCAATTACGCTCTAGCGTTATGATTGCTTGGCCAGCATTAATCCAGTCTGACAAATGGAAAACCTCTGAAACCCGGCGCACCCAATGAGTTGTTGACACATTCTCCCCTTGAACACAGGCATCTAGATCCACAATGGACATAGGTTGTGTCTTTGAAATTGGCTATAAACCGGGCCTTCAACTGATCCCATGACTCGATGGAGTTGGCTGGTAGATTTTTCAACCAAGTACGGGTTGTCCCTTCTAACATCATCGTGAAATACTTTGCACAGGCCGCTTCATCCACATACAACATCTCCATTGCCGTCTCATAACTCTCAACCCACGACGCAGGTGGCTGATCAGCAGTGTAATTAGGCACCTTACGTGGACACTTGAAATCCTTGGGCAGTCGCACATTACGGAGAGCTGGAATAAGACATGACACTCCCCAGGAACTGAAAGCAAGCCCGGTGCCCCGATCTACTGACGCCGTTGGCTAAACAGGGGTGGGTTGTTAACGACCCGCAAATTGTGCCGCCAAAGCAGCCTCCCTTCATGCTCTGCCATTATCCACCATGTCTTGAGCATTTACCTCACCGCATGCTGGATTGGGTCCTTGAGGGACATCATGGCGCCGCGCACTGCTAGACACTTCTGGTTCATCCATGTGCCTGCTATAGCTTTTGCTCGGACGGGGGGTTGAATGAATTCTATCTCGGCTATAGGAATAAGCATGCTGCTGCACGACGGCGGTTTGAAGAAGATCCCTGGCCCGCCGTGTCTCAATCGCCGCTAGTGAATCGCCCTCCATTGGAATAGCTGCCAGGCGAGATGCTGCAGCAATCATGTTATCCAAAGGGCTCGAAAAGTGACACGATGGTGTTGCCACGTATTGCAGCGGGTTATCCGTTCGTTGAGGTGGTTCCATCGTCCGTAGTTGATCCGGCACTGCCCTCGGTGCGTCAGTCCGGTTTGCAGCTACCGGATTACTCGGCCCAGCCCCCGGCGTATTGAAGAGATTTACTCCCTTGAAGACTGGTGGCATACGTGATCGATACTTCCTCCGCATTACATCATGTGATGCATTCTGATCCAACATAAGCCGGTACTTTTGTGCCTGTATCTGCTGTGACTGGGCATCCAAAGTGGCCCGTTCTTCAGACATCCTAGCGTCCTCAATTGACAGGTCCTCCTTAGCCTGCGTTATTTGGTCCTTCAGCTTCGCAATATTCACATTGTGCTGATCCTGCGTCTCCGAGGTAACTGCCGTGGTTAACAAGGTCGCCCAGGCATCCATTAAACCGGAGAGGACTTGAGCCAGTTGGCGCGCAGGGCCTCCTTCCGCGGCCGCTGATCCGATATTCATTGCCGCTGTAGATGAAGACTGCAAAGTGGGCTGTGTTCCGGCCATGAAAATAGAAACCCGACTTGGCGGTTCAAGGAGGTCCGGAATACTGTTGCCATCGGAATATCCTGCGAACACCATCATAAATTTGGTATAGGGACTCGGTTTCACTAGTGGATGACTCACCGTCAGAATAAACAGCCGTCTCGCCTTCAGACACCGGTTCAGATCCGATCCCATGGACACATCCTACGAATGCATGCTTCATGGCGGGCTTAATCTGGGCAGGTCTCGCATGCTGAGCCGTCTCGACGAGGTCGGTGCAGATGTCCGGCTCAGGGCCTGGTTCGCCGATCTTGCCGATGAAGACATGAATTCCACCAAAGGGGACCCGGTATCCGTACTCGATTGAGCCGGCCTTGGGGCCCCATCCTTCGTTGATGTAGAGCTTGCCGTGACGACTCTTGGTCATCCGGCCAACCACGTACCCCTTGAGTCCTTCAGAGCTGCCCTTCAAGAACTCGAAACCATCGTGCGATAGCCCCACGGTGGGCGCCAACTGTCATGGAATTAACACGTCAGATATCCTCATGAAAGGACTTAGTCGTGGAGCCATCGCAACAGGTTAGCTTGAAGGGGTTAAACCGGACAAGGGACACGGGAGTTTTATACTAGTTCGGCCCCTTCGATGAGGTAAAAGCCTACGTCTAGTTGTGATGGGATTTATTGGGCTTCGATGACCAGGGAGCCAATACGCTTTGCCTGGGTCTCGAGTTGTTGTTTCTTGTCCCTGAACTGCCGCCCGTTCATCCCTTTATATACATAGGTTGACGCCCGGCCGGTCTACAGAGTCCCGAGGCCGACTCATACAAGTGTCCGACTCGGTCTCTCCTTTCCTAACTTACAATACAAGTTACATAACCATGGCGGTTTACCACTATGGGAACCAAGCCGCCCTTGGGCTCTGGGCCTCTAAGCTTCATTAGTAAAGCGCCATCTTCTTGGTCTTTGTGGGCTTCAATATAGTTGATGGTGAACCGGCCCCTCCTGGCCGGTTTATGCTCAGTAGTTATATCCCCAACACAAGGGACACGGTGTTTTACCCAGGTTTGGGCCCTCTTGATGGTGGTAAAACCCTACTTCCTGCTTGATTGAATTGATGATATGAATATTACAAGAGTTGATCTACCACGAGATCGTAGAGGCTAAACCCTAGAGGCTAGCCTATGATGATTATGGTTCTGTCCTTAAGGAATAAACCCTACGGTTTATATAGACACCGGAGGGGGCTTGGGTTTACACAGAGTCGGTTACAAAGAAGGAAATATAATATCCGGATCTCCAAGCTTGTCTTCCATGCAAAGGAGAGTCCCGTCCGGACACGGGACAAAGCCTTGAGTCTTGTATCTTCACGGTCCAACAGTGTGACGCCCGGATAGTTATACTACAGTAACCCTCCGCTAAGGATGCCACATCACCACGATTACTGTTGTTCATCTTGCGATGATTCAAAAAACTGATTCAAATTGAAGTTCAAAATCAAGCAAACAATAAAAAATTTCAAATTTGAAAACTAAAATGTTCATTAAGTAAGAAATAATTCAGAGGCAATTATAAAATTGCAACTAACATTAAATGGATCAGTTGAGTGACCCTAACAACCTCAAACAGTGGCAAACAACAACATTTGATAACCTTTTAATTAATCTAAATTTAATATGAATTAGTATTTCACCCAAACTAATTTTTGATGCAAGGATCTAATGCACTACAACTTATGAGCCAGCTCCCATATTTTATAAAAATCATTTGGGTGCTAAACATGTTGCAAACAGGAAAATAATAATAAAAAAATAATAAGGAAAGAACCCCCCCCCCACTGGGCCACAGCCCAGCTAGCCTCTGGGCCAACCAGGCCGGCCCAGCCGGCGCCTATAGCCCCTGGGGCGACTGAACCCTAGTGACTCAGCACCCCCACTCCCCCTCTCGCTCCCCCCCCGCTAGATCTGGATCGGGGCGCGATGCCCCGACTCCACCACCACCTCGCCGCTCGCCGAGCGCCTCCCGCTGCGTCCTGGCGACCACGCCTCACCGCCTGGCGCTGCTGGCCGTCGTGTTCCCTGCACCCGTCGCCGGATCGCCAAGGGTCGTGCCTCCTCATCACCGGCGCCGCCCCGCCCGTCGCTCGCCGTCATCCTCGCCCTCCTCCCCGTTCCTGGACCGAGAAGGCCCCCGACGCCGCCATCCGCCACACCATCGCCGGAAACGCATCTCCGGCCCCTCCCCCGAGCATACTTTGCACAACTACAGGGCCGGTGAGGACCTCCCCATCCGACCCCGTCTTCCCTTGCTCCGGTCACCCGCTGTCGCACGCGCACCCACTGCCCCCCCTCACCCTGTCTCACGCCGAGGAGCCTCCGCCCCTCTCACCGTGGCCTCGCCTCGCAACCGGCCGCCTTAGCCGCCTATCTGCATCGCCGGCACCTGGCCGCACCGGCCAGGGTCGCCGCCATCCCCGCCACCCAGCACCCCGGGCACCCACTGGCCGCTGACGGCCCTCTCGTGCAACCCCGCACCGGCGCCAGGCTGCGCCTCTTGCTCTCACCCCTCTGCCCCGCCCCCGGATATCGGCCTCTCCCTGCTCTGGCGCCCCTGCCGTGGCCGGTGACCAGGGTCCGCAGCGCCCAATCGGGCTGGGTGCTAGCGCCCCGCCCGCTAGGCCTCTGTGCCACAGACAAACGGGGCCCACCCCCCCTTGAACAAAAAAAAGAAATAAAAATGAATTAATAAATAATAATTAAAATGATAATTAATTATTTAATTAAAGAATTAATTAAACTAATTAAACCAGATTAGATTAACCTAACCACTAATTAAACTAATTGACCCTATTTAATTAGCCTGCTAGTTAAACAACCAATGACATGTGGGCCCCACACTAGTTGACCCAGTCAACTGCACAGTTGACTGCTGACGTCAGCATGATTTCAGGGTGACGTCATCATTTACTATTCTGGATAATGTTGGATTTAAATAATTAATTAAATTACAGAAATTAGTAAAATCTTTAGAAAATCATATCTTTTAATCCGTAACTCGGATTAAAATATTTTCAACATGAAAGTTGCTCAGAACGACGAGACGAATCCACCTCGCAGCCCGTTCGTCCGCTACGCATCCCTAACCTATCGAACTCGTAACTTTCCCCCTCCGGCTCCTCTGCCCGAAAACACGGAACCCCGGGAATACTCCCCGGATGCTTCCCCCCTTCACCGGTATCACCTCATACCGCGTTAGAACATGTCTAGCTCTGCCTGTTATTCTGTTATGCACTTGCTTGCTAAGTATTTCCTATTTCTCCCCCCTCTTCTCTTCGGTAGACCCCATGACGATGCTGATGCCCCAGTTCGACTACGGAGTTGACGACCCCTCTCTCTTGCTAGAGCAACCAGGCAAGCCCCCCCTTTGATCACCAGATATCGCATATTCTACCTCTACTGCTTGCATTAGAGTAGTGTAGCATGTTACTGTTTCGATTGATCCTATTCTGTCGCATAGCCTGTCATTGTTGCTACAATCATTGATACCTTGCCCGCAATCCTAATTGCTTAGTATAGGATGCTAGTTTATCATCATTGGCCCTACATTCTTGTCAGTCTGCCTTGCTATACTATCGGGCCGTGATCCCTCGGGAGGTGATCACGGGTATATACTATACATATATACATACTACAGATGGTGACTAAAGTCGGGTCAGCTCGATGAGTACCCGCAAGTGATTCTGATGAGGGGGCTGAAAGGACAGGTCCCGGTAGAGGTGGGCCTGGGTTCCCGACGGCCCCCGACTATTACTTTGTGGCGGAGCGACAGGGCAGGTTGACACCACCTAGGAGATAGGTGGGCATGGCCCTGTTCGGCATTCGCGGATACTTAACACGCTTAATGAGATATTGGTATTTGATCTGAGTCTGGCCATTTGGTCTATACGCACTAACCATCTACGCGGGAGTAGTTATGGGTATCCCGGCGTCGTGGTATCAGCCGAAGCCTTTTTGACGTCAGCGACTAAGCAGCGCGCGCCGGGTTGGACTGCGTTAACGCAACTTCCTTTGTAATGGAGGTTGCTAGGTCTGCTCACCAGCCGCGTACGCAACGTGCATGTGTGCAATGGGTGATGGGCCCAGACCCCTGCGCGCATAGGATTTAGACCGACGTGCTGACCTCTCTGTTGTGCCTAGGTGGGGTTGCGACGTGTTGATCTTCCGAGGCCGGGCATGACCCAGGAAAGTGTGTCCGGCCAAATGGGATTGAGCGTGTTGGGTTATGTGGTGCACCCCTGCAGGGAACTTAACCTATTCGAATAGCCGTGATCTTCGGTAACAGGACGACTTGGAGTTGCACCTTGACCTTATGACAACTAGACCCGGATACTTAATAAAACACACCCTTCCAAGTTCCATAGACAACCCGGTGATTGCTTTTCCACAGGGCGACGAGGGGAGGATCGCCGGGTAGGATTATGCTATGCGATGCTACTGGAGATGCTACTTGGAGATGCTACTTGGAGATGCTACTTGGAGGACTTCAATCTACTCTCTTCTACATGCTGCAAGACGGAGGCTGCCAGAAGCGTAGTCTTCGATAGGACTAGCTATCCCCCTCTTATTCTGGCATTCTGCAGTTCAGTCCACTGATATGGCCTCCCTACACATATACCCATGCATATGTAGTGTAGTCCTTGCTTGCGAGTACTTTGGATGAGTACTCACGGTTGCTTTCTCCCCCCTTTTTCCCCCTTTCCTTTCTTTCTGGTTGTCGCAACCAGATGCTGGAGTCCAGGAGCCAGACGCCACCGTCGACGACGACCCTACTACACCGGAGGTGCCTACTACTACGTGCAGCCCGCTGACGACGACCAGGAGTAGTTAGGAGGATCCCAGGCAGGAGGCCTGCGCCTCTTTCGATCTGTATCCCAGTTTGTGCTAGCCATCTTATGGCAACTTGTTTACTTATGTCTGTACTCAGATATTGTTGTTTCCGCTGACTGGTCTATGATCGAGCACTTGTATTTGAGCCCTCGAGGCCCCTGGCTTGTATTATGATGCTTGTATGACTTATTTATGTTTTAGAGTTGTGTTGTGATATCTTCCCGTGAGTCCCTGATCTTGATCGTACACGTTTGCATGCATGATCAGTGTACGATTGAATCGGGGCGTCACAAGTTGGTATCAGAGCCGACTGCCTGAAGGAATCCCCCTTCCCAACTCCTTGGCCAAAGTCGAGTCTAGACATTGCAAAAACTTTTACTAACATGGCTGTGCGGCCCATGGGCCCACGTCGCCATTGGGTGGTATTAGGATCTTTTACTCCTCGACCTTTACTCTGGGACTCTGATCTCTCCTCTATTCGGGTTAAATGAATTTTACTAAATCTAACATTAGGATCTCGTTATCACTTTCACCCGGAGAGCCCCTTATTACTGATGATCGTCTGCTGCACCAGAAGACCCTGAAGATGCTCTCCGCTGTTAACTCGAGAACTTGTGTTCATCGCGTTTGCAATTTCCCTTCCACCGTAAACCCTTATGGATAACTACTTGCAGTTGTTATTCTTACCTTCATCCCCAGTTGGTCTTGTTATTACAAGATACCCTGAAAAACTCATCGTTGTTATGATATAATCCTTTGAGCTTACTGCCTTGATGTTCTTTGTCACTTGAATACCCCTACGGTTAATTCTTGCACTTATCGAGTATCCGCTCATCCCCCGTTGTTCATGTGTTTCACAATGGTCATCGAAATACTATTCAATCCTCCAAAAATCCTTAGTAGCTTATTGCTCTGCAATACTTGTCTGCTTACATTATGGATGCTCCCATATCACTAGAAAAATTCATTAGTATCTTTTGACACTGTCATTTTGATCCTATTGATCACATGTGTGCGAACGCACACAATCATCTATCAACCCTTCTAAATTATCTTTCCTGCTCAGACGTCATTTTGAACATGAGTTGGTTCTCGACCAAACTAATTGTCGTCAATTGTGCCTCTGGTCTATACAACTTATCCATCCTTGATCAGAGCGTCTGCTTCTGATCCTTCGCTTTGTAAATCATAGTCCCTTAGCAATTGAGCTCTAAGTTATTCAGTTGTTTCTATAATCCAATTTCTTGCATTGTTACTTCCTCTGATTGTGTGTCGATGCTCACATCAGCTCTATTATGGACCGACAAATCCTTTAATGGATTTTTATCCGACATTTTCCTTCATATTCAATAACCTTGTGAGCCTTCCCTTGGATACATAATGCCTTTGGTAAATTGTATCATCTACTTTCTCAACCTTGCTCTACTTTCGAGCTTGTGTTATTTACTCTTAAAACTTGTGGTATATGTTTCTAAGAAGCCCCTATGGGTTGAACCTATACCTTCATTAAAAACCGTATGAACCGGAAGGTTTTGACAAGTCAACCTTTCTAGTGTTTAGCAGATAATTTTCTACCATACAACTTCTTTGAGAACGAGAAGTGAATGGAAGGTTATGCATTATGGAAGTGGGAGTCGACCTTGAACTTTGTGTTCATGCCCATGGACACGATGTAGATCTTATCATTAAAGCTTCTCTTAAATTAATTATTCCCTTGGTATAAGTACATCTTATATCTGGGATCTGGCCTTTTGCAATCGTGGTTCCGACCATGATCTCTTTTAAATACCATTTCTCGTGCATGTTTAAGCACTTATCTTCTTTATAACAATACCCCAGTCCAAGCTCTACTTTGGATTGTCCTCGAGTGTTACCCCCAGGTATCTCAAGATTATCACGGAACTGCATAACTTCTTATGAGTTCTTCATCAAGTGCTACATTCTCATTGATTCCAATTTTTCACGGGCTCTGAGTTATTTAACACTCAAAGACACCGATAACTGACACGAGTCCGCATCGCGATTAAGCAACTCTTGGTAACCTTCATTACTTACGAGTTTGAATTCCATCACGTCATTCCTAGCCTGTTTGGCTATATCCTTGTCGTGCCGATTTTAACTGTGCTACCTGGTCCTCTTCCCAGAGCATAATTTTCGACGCTGAGCTAAGCTTACGTTGATTTCCTTGTCTTATCATTCCACCTCAGACAACAAGCTTGGTTCCGAGTTTGTGTCGTACCCATGGTTCCAATAACCTCTTGCTTCATCATTCTTTTGACCTGATGTGATCGCGGATCGATTACATCTTCAGGTAATCTCTCGACAAATGTGTCGTGATCATTATCAACTTTCTGAGCTATTCCAGAATAACAATCAAATTCATGATAAGAATTACCATCCTTGCCCCTCGATGAATTGTGTGTCATCGACTACTTCCTTGCCTTCTTTCCAACACAAACTTGTTTGTGTTGTGGCTATACCTTGAGTTCCTTGTTAACCGACTTATGTTATGTTCTACCTTGAAGTATTACCATCTTCTATGTCAAGAATGTCGTGAGAAATTCACCACCTCTTAAGAATTCTTGGTATGGTGATACTTCTCACCCTCACCATTCTTTCTTGGTCCTCGTGTTCATTCCAACCGGTGTACCAACAAGTGAACGGTGCTGTTTGAATTCTGCCCTTCTAGCAACCCTATTGCTTTGAAGTTAATGGTCGGCCGTTCGTTCTTGGACTATTGATTATTGAATCACCATTCTGACATTGGTCGTGCAAACCCGACCCATATTTCGGGCGCACCTTTCAACCAATGTTTAATTGTGTATGTTTTCCTCGAGCATACCTCATTATATCATTTGATATGACAAATGTTATCCCCATGTTCACATAATTGTGGAAATCCATATTGTTGGAAATCTCGATGAAGTGTCGCTGAGACCGTCAGCCACCTCCCCATCCTCTCCTTGGTTTAATGATGAACTCCTGTTTTGGACTTGCTCCCATAGTTCATTTCTTGAGAATCTTACATTGTCATCTCATCAATTTGTGTTGCACCTTTTCTTCTCTAGCATCCTAAGTCAGAGGTATCCTGACACCAATCGGATCTGAACCTCGGTCAGATATGATGGTTGGGGCATATTTCCAAGAGTTATAACATTGGTCTATGTATGACCTGGTAAGGTGATGACATGCCTAGCACCCCCGACCGGAGGACCTATTATTATAGTTTCCTTTCTAGCAACGTTAACCATTCTTCCATGAGGAAATTGTAAGACTTACTCTATCAGTTATTCCTGATGGATCCTTCGTGTATCCGAAGTCTGACCTTTGCTTGAAGACCATGTCAATGCTATCTCGAAGCTTGTCTGTGGTACTTCGAATTTCAATAAGGACATGTGAAGCACAATGCTAAATTTTCTTTATCAATTATTCAAACACCGTTGTATGGGTAATGTCATGAAATTTCTCTCCCCTTTCCTAAGGGGTTTTCTACAATTATATCCTGTCATGGATATCATGCTCTACTTGTCCTTGGGAAGGTTATACCCCTGAAATATGTGTTTAAACGCATTATCCTTTCCATTGCTGATTAATATGATGATCACATTTCCTTTCCATTATCTTGTTTAATCTTTCTTGTGACATATGATCTAAGCAGTAATAATTCATTGCTTATGTAAACCTTGGTGTACAACCGTGTTAGTAAGACCCTGTTTCTTTTGTTGATAGCATTCCGGTAACCACCGATGGACGAGAACTTTGCCTATTGGTCTGCCTCGTTCAACGAGCAGGAAAATGGTTCTCTTCGTCCCTCGCCCTTGGTACCGATGTTGTTGTCGACATAAATGACATGCTATCCTCTTACATGCCTTGCTTACATGATCACGCAAAACGTCTCCGCCCTTCCTATTTTTAACCCACATGGTGGGCCCATAACCCACAGTTCCACAAGATCAAAACCTGATTCTATTGTACAACCCTGTCTCTAATGGTTATTCCTCACACTTGGCTTCGTATTTAATTCACGGGCCACCTTCCTAGTGCCTTATTTTGGTATCATACGCAATACTTACTCTCGCTACTCTAAACTCCTTTCTCACTCTCGTTCATACTTCGAGCAACTATCTATCCCTTGGAACCTCTTATTGTACCTTCGTACCTTACTCTCGATGTATTTCATATGTTCAACTCGAAAGATAATCTTATAATCTTTCATGGGTTAACCTCAGATTGTTTCCCTCAAAAGCATTCTGATGTAGCTGAGCTGCCCCTTAACCTTTCGTAAGTACGATGGAGTTCCTGAAGAAATGATTACAAGTTTATCATGATGCATTGGAATAAAGAATTGAAGACATCAACAAAAGGGATTAACTTCTTCAAGAAGATTCGTTAGAATTTCGTAATCAGACCTTTCGCCCTTAGTTACACTCTTAAATCTCGGGACGAGATTTCTTGTAGTGGAGGAGAATTGTGACGCCCGGATAGTTACACTACAGTAACCCTCCGCTAAGGATGCCACGTCACCACGATTACTGTTGTTCATCTTGCGATGGTTCAAAAAACCGATTCAAATTAAAGTTCAAAATCAAGCAAACAATAAAAAAAATTCAAATTTGAAAACTAAAATGTTCATTAAGTAAGAAATAATTCAGAGGCAATTATAAAATTGCAACTAACATTAAATGGATCAGTTGAGTGACCCTAACAACCTCAAACAGTGGCAAACAACAACATTTGATAACCTTTTAATTAATCTAAATTTAATATGAATTAGTATTTCACCCAAACTAATTTTTGATGCAAGGATCTAATGCACTACAACATATGAGCCAGCTCCCATATTTTATAAAAATCATTTGGGTGCTAAACATGTTGCAAACAGGAAAATAATAATAATAAAAATAATAAGGAAAGAACCCCCCCCCCACTGGGCCACAGCCCAGCTAGCCTCTGGGCCAACCAGGCCGGCCCAGCCGGCGCCTATAGCCCCTGGGGCGACCGAACCCTAGTGACTCAGCACCCCCACTCCCCCTCTCGCTCCCCCCCCCCGCTAGATCTGGATCGGGGCGCGATGCCCCGACTCCACCACCACCTCGCCGCTCGCCGAGCGCCTCCCGCTGCGTCCTGGCGACCACGCCTCACCGCCTGGCACTGCTGGCCGTTGTCTTCCCCGCGCCCATCGCCGGATCGCCAAGCGCCGTGCCTCCTCATCACCGGCGCCGCCCCGCCCGTCGCTCGCCGTCATCCTCGCCCTCCTCCCCGTTCCTGGACCGAGAAGGCCCCCGACGCCGCCATCCGCCACACCGTCGCCGGAAACGCATCTCCGGCCCCTCCCCCGAGCATACTTTGCACAACTACAGGGCCGGTGAGGACCTCCCCATCCGACCCCGTCTTCCCTTGCTCCGGTCACCCGCTGTCGCACGCGCACCCACTGCCCCCGCTCACCCTGTCTCACGCCGAGGAGCCTCTGCCCTTCTCACCGTGGCCTCGCCTCGCAACCGGCCGCCTTAGCCGCCTATCCGCGTCGCCGGCACCTGGCCGCACCGGCCAGGGTCGCCGCCATCCCCGCCTCCCAGCACCCCGGCCACCCACTGGCCGCTGACGGCCCTCTCGTGCAACCCCGCACCGGCGCCAGGCTGCGCCTCTTGCTCTCGCCCCTCTGTCCCGCCCCCGGATATCGGCCTCCCCCTGCTCCGGCGCCCCTGCCGTGGTCGGCGACCAGGGTCCGCAGCGCCCAATCGGGCTGGGCGCTAGCGCCCGACGCCCGCGCCGACTCCACCCTCTAGCGCCCCGCCCGCTAGGCCTCTGTGCCACAGACAAACGGGGCCCACCCCCCCTTGAACAAAAAAAAAGAAATGAAAATGAATTAATAAATAATAATTAAAATGATAATTAATTAATTAATTAAAGAATTAATTAAACTAATTAAACCAGATTAGATTAACCTAACCACTAATTAAACTAATTGACCCTGTTTAATTAGCCTGCTAGTTAAACAACCAATGACATGTGGGCCCCACACTTAGTTGACCCAGTCAACTGCATAGTTGACTGCTGACGTCAGCATGATTTCAGGCTGACGTCATCATTTACTATTCTGGATAATGTTGGATTTAAATAATTAATTAAATTACAGAAATTAGTAAAATCTTTAGAAAATCATATCTTTTAATCCGTAACTCGGATTAAAATATTTTCAACATGAAAGTTGCTCAGAACGACGAGACGAATCCAGAAACGCAGCCCGTTCGTCCGCCACACATCCCTAACCTATCGAACTCGCAACTTTCCCCCTCCGGCTCCTCTGCCCGAAAACACGGAACCCCGGGAATACTTCCCGGATGCTTCCCCCCTTCACCGGTATCACCTCATACCGTGTTAGAACACGTCTAGCTCTGCATGTTATCCTGTTATGCACTTGCTTGCTATGTATTTACTATTTCTCCCCCCTCTTGTCTTCGGTAGACCCCGTGACGATGCTGATGCCCCAGTTCGACTACGGAGTTGAAGACCCCTCTCTCTTGCCAGAGCAACCAGGCAAGCCCCCCCTTTGATCACCAGATATCGCCTATTCTACCTCTACTGCTTGCATTAGAGTAGTGTAGCATGTTACTGTTTCGATTGATCCTATTCTGTTGCATAGCCTGTCATTGTTGCTACAATCATTGATACCTTACCCGCAATCCTAATTGCTTAGTATAGGATGCTAGTTTATCATCATTGGCCCTACATTCTTGTCAGTCTGCCTTGCTATACTATCGGGTCGTGATCCCTCGGGAGGTGATCACGGGTATATACTATACATATATACATACTACAGATGGTGATTAAAGTCGGGTCAGCTCGATGAGTACCTGCAAGTGATTCTAATGAGGGGGCTGAAAGGACAGGTGGCTCCATCCCGGTAGAGGTGGGCCTGGGTTCCCGACGGCCCCCGACTGTTACTTTGTGGCGGAGCAACAGGGCAGGTTGAGACCACCTAGGAGACAGGTGGGCCTGGCCCTGTTCGGCGTTCGCGGATACTTAACACGCTTAATGATATCTTGGTATTTGATCTGAGTCTGGCCATTTGGTCTATACGCACTAACCATCTACACGGGAGTAGTTATGGGTATCACGGCGTCGTGGTATCAGCCGAAGCCTTTTTGACGTCAGCGACTGAGCGGCGCGCGCCGGGTTGGACTGCGTTAACGCAACTTCCATTGTAATGGAGGTTGCTAGGTCTGCTCACCGGCCGCGTACGCAACGTGCAGGTGTGCAATGGGCGATGGGCCCAGAGCCCTGCGCGCATAGGATTTAGACCGGCGTGCTGACCTCTCTGTTGTGCCTAGGTGGGGCTGCGATGTGTTGATCTTCCGAGGCCGGGCATGACCCAGGAAAGTGTGTCCGGCCAAATGGGATCGAGCGTGTTGGGTTATGTGGTGCACCGCTGCAGGGAAGTTAATCTATTCGAATAGCCGTGATCTTCGGTAACAGGACGACTTGGAGTTGCACCTTGACCTTATGACAACTAGAACCGGATAATTAATAAAACACACCCTTCCAAGTTCCACAGACAACCCGGTGATCGCTTTTCCACAGGGCGACGAGGGGAGGATCGCCGGGTAGGATTATGCTATGCGATGCTACTGGAATGCTACTGGAGATGCTACTTGGAGATGCTACTTGGAGGACTTCAATCTACTCTCTTCTACATGCTGCAAGACGGAGGCTGCCAGAAGCGTAGTCTTCGATAGGACTAGCTATCCCCCTCTTATTCTGGCATTCTGCAGTTCAGTCCACTGATATGGCCTCCTTACACATATACCCATGCATATGTAGTGTAGTTCCTTGCTTGCGAGTACTTTGGATGAGTACTCACGGTTTCTTTCTCCCCCCTTTTTCCCCCTTTCCTTTCTTTCTGGTTGTCGCAACCAAATGCTGGAGTCCAGGTGCCAAACGCCACCGTCGATGACGACCCCTACTACACCGGAGGTGCCTACTACTACGTGCAGCCCGCTGACGACGACCAGGAGTAGTTAGGAGGATCCCAGGCAGGAGGCCTGCGCCTCTTTCGATCTGTATCCCAGTTTGTGCTAGCCATCTTATGGCAACTTGTTTACTTATGTCTGTACTCAGATATTGTTGTTTCCGCTGACTCGTCTATGATCGAGCACTTGTATTCGAGCCCTTGAGGCCCCTGGCTTGTATTATGATGCTTGTATGACTTATTTATGTTTTAGAGTTGTGTTGTGATATCTTCCCGTGAGTCCCTGATCTTGATCGTACACGTTTGCGTGCATGATTAGTGTACGATTGAATCGGGGCGTCACAAACAGTCTAGCCATAGTATATAGTCCGGCTGTCCGGATACCCCCTAATCTAGGACTCCGTCACCCCCTGCATTATGCATATTGACATAACCTCAATTATTGTCAATCCAGATTTGGCAAGCCTTTTTATACTGCCGATCAATTGAAGGACCTCTCTGCTATCTTCCTCCTGGGGGCTCCAGGGACGCCAGCTATGGCGCTTCTTCAACGGAGCATTTGTAAACTCCGGAAGACCCATTCGGATTGGGTCAGGAAGGGAGACGTCCTCTATATAAAACCACTCGGAAGACCAATCTTCGGATGTCTTCTTCGGAGTACCGTACAGGTATCCGGTCCTGGCGATGCGCCATATTTCGGCTCCGCCCACTTGGAATACTGAACCCTCCTAATTGCGGGGGACGAGGAAGAACAGCCTCTTCCATAGCTCGAAATGAGCTTCGCAACCCAGAATTACCTCACAAAGGGCGACATAACCTGTGATGTGCAGGATGGAGGCAGGGGTGAAGTTGTGCATCTGGAGGCCATAATACTCCAGGAGCCCGCGGAGGAACGGGTGGATTGGAAATCCAATGCCCCTCAGCAAGTAAGCGGCGGGATGGGTTGGGAAAACACTCCGCTTGCTCTGCGCCGTCAAAGGTGGCTAATCCGGCTCAAACGGGGACAAGATATGCAGGTGGAAGAAACCCCTGGGTCTGAAACTTCACCAATTGGTCGTGGGATACGGTACACTTCTCCCAATCACCCGTCTTGGCGCTAGGAGGGCAGGAGGAGGAGCTACGGTGGCCGGCCATGATGGGATGGTTTTTTTGCGCAGGCTCTGATGGATCCTCGCTTGGGGAAGATGGTGAGTTTTGTATCTGGGGATCCGCATCTCTTTAATAGACGGTTTATTTACATGGTCAGGGTGGCAAGTGTAAAAATGCCTCGGCTTCTCGCATTCGCTCGACACGTGGAGACTGACATTTTTAAGGTACAGAAGATGATGAGTGCAACATTAAATGGGAATCCGGACACTGCTTGTTACAACAGGTACTCTGGAGAATTCGGACAAGAACCCGCCTTGCAATGTGGAGGACAATCTGCATGCCGGACTCATCATCATTGAATCCTGGTTCGGGGGCTACTGAGGAAGTCCTGGATTAGGGGGTCCTCGGACAGCCGGACTATATACTTATGCTGGACTGTTGGACTATGAAGATACAAGATTGAAGACTTCGTCCCGTGTCCGGGTGGGACTCTCCTTTGCATGGAAGGCAAGCTTGGCGATTCGGATATGTAGATTCCCTTCTCTGTAACCGAATCTGTGTAACCCTATCCCCCTCCGGTGTCCATATAAACCGGAGGGTTTAGTCCGTAGGACAAGAACAATCAGAATCATAGGCTAGCTTCTAGGGTTAGCCTCTACGATCTTATGGTAGATCAACTCTTGTAATACTCATATCATCAAGATCAATCAAGCAGGAAGTAGGGTATTACCTCCATAGAGAGGGCTCAAACCTGGGTAAACATTGTGTCCCCCGCCTCCTGTTACCATTATACTTAGACGCACAGTTCGGGACCCCATACGCGAGATCCGCCGGTTTTGACACTGACACTCATTTCCTCCTTCGGTTTCCATGTACCCCCCCCTCCCCTGGCGGACCAAGGGGACACTGACACACACATAAAGGGGGTCGCCGCAGACGCCGTGGCTGAGGCTGAGGACGCCACCAAGGGGCTTGCCGGAGAGACCGGCGAGGGTGTCGCCGAGGAGGCCGGCAAGGGCGCTGCCGAGGAAGGGGCGACAAGCCCGCTGGCGAGGAGGAGGCCTACAAGGGCTCTGTCGAGGATGTGGTGGTTGAGGACCAACCCTCCTCGTCTGCTGCCTCTGGCTCAGGCAAGTACCGGAAGGTGAGCGACGACGTGTTCGTCCACCCCCCAGGAATGGCAAGCACCAGAGCACCGGCCAAGAGGGAGGTGTTCGACGACGAAGTGCTCGCCGCCGCTGGGCTCGAGGTCGTTGAGGAGCCGAGCACCGATGGCGGTGGCACCCAGAAGGAGTAGCTTCTCCGGGCCATGGGTTCCAACTTCTTGAAGCTGTAGGCGCTCCATCGCGCTCGCCTGGACAAGGCGGAGTCCAGGGAGGCGGTGGTGGGCCAGGCGGAGGCGGACGTCAAGAAGCGCATCACCAAGGCGCAGGCATGGTTCCTGCAGGCCCACCAGGAGTTGAAAGTCGCCCAAGGCCGGCTGGCGCGGCGCGAGCTGAAGCTCCTCCTGAAGCAGGCCGACATCGAGAAGGCCCGGGAGAAGGCGAGGGAGGAGGCCTCCAAGGCCGAGGCTGTCCGGTCCCAGCGCGAGGCCAAGCTGAACTCCTAGGAGGAGGATCTTGCCGACAATGAGGCGATTCTTGCTGCCGCACTCCGTGGCAAGGATGAGGAGGTCGAGAAGCTTGCCGCGACATGGACCCAAGAGCTTGAGCACAAGCACAAGGAGGCGCTTGATGCCCAGGCCCTATCCCACGGCAACAAGGTGAAGGAGCTGGAGGTGGAGCGGGATGTCTTGAATGCCAGGGCCGACCAGCTGTTGAAGGAGAGGGACTCGGCCTGCTGCACCTTCTTGGCGGCGCAAGACGAAAACCTGGACAAGGCCGAGAAGCTCTCCCACTCCAACGACTCCATCGACGACCTGAAGCTGAAGTTGGAGGGTCTTGAGAAGACGCTCACAGAGGCCATAGCCCGGGAGGGAGCCCTGACCAAGAGCCTGGCGGAGGAGAGGAAGCAGTGGAGGAACGATGCTGCCAACCATGCAGATTACATGAAGGGCTAGAACATCTGGATCGGCCGCCTCGCCAACATCGCCAACAGGATCACCAAGAAGTTGGCCGACATGAAGATGTCGGAAGTGAGGTACGCCCCAGAACCGGACAAGAGCCCTAATGCCAAGCTAACCTTGTTCTTCGAGGGTGTTCTTGGGGCCCTAGAGCGGCTCGACTCCAACAGAGCTCCTTGGCCAACGAGTCCGGGATACTTTGCCAGGGCGCCATGACCAAGGTCCTCACCAAGCTGGCATACTTGAACCCCGACCTCAACTTCGACGCCGCGTTGGACAACTTTCCGGGCGATGCAGAGCTCTCGGGGATCAAGGAGCGCATCGAGCCCATCATCAGCCGCGTCGGCAGAATCCAGAGGATAGATTGCCAGCACCGGGATTAGTAGAGGAAATATGCCCTAGAGGCAATAATAAAGTTATTATTTATTTCCTCATATCATGATAAATGTTTATTATTCATGCTAGAATTGTATTACCCGGAAACATGATACATGTGTGAATACATAGACAAACATAAAGTCACTAGTATGCCTTTACTTGACTAGCTCATTAATCAAAGATGGTTATGTTTCCTAACCATAGACATGTGTTGTCATTTGATTAATGGGATCACATCATTAGGATAATGATGTGATTGACATGACCCATTCCGTTAGCCTAGCACTTGATCGTTTAGTATATTGCTATTGCTTTCTTCATGACTTATACAAAGTTCCTACAACTATCAGATTGTGCAAGTCCCATTTACCGGAAGAACACTTTGTGTGCTACCAAACGTCACAACGTAACTGGGTGATTATAAAGGTGCTCTATAGGTGTTTCCGAAGGTACATGTTGGGTTGGTATAATTCGAGATTAGGTTTTGTCACTCCGATTGTCGGAGAGGTATCTCTGGGCCCTCTCGGTAATACTCATCACCTAAGCCTTGCAAGCATTGTAACTAATGAGTTAGTTATTAGATGATGTGTTACAGAACGAGTAAAGAGACTTGCCGGTAACGAGATTGAACTAGGTATTGGATACCGACGATCAAATCTAGGGCAAGTAACATACCGATGACAAAGGGAACAACGTATGTTGTTATGCGGTTTGACCGATAAAGATTTTCGTAGAATATGTAGGAACCAATATGGGCATCCAGGTCCCGCTATTGGTTATTGACCGAGAATGGTTCTAGGTCATGTCTACATAGTTCTCGAACCCGTAGGGTCCGCACGCTTAACGTTACGATGACAATTTTATTATGAGTTTATAAGTTTTGATGTACCGAAGTTTGTTCGGAGTCCTGGATATGATCACGGACATGACGAGGAGTCTCGAAATGGTCGAGACATAAATATTGATATATTGGACGACTATATTCGGACACAGGAAGTGTTCCGGACGTTTTCGGAGAAAATCGGAGTGCCGGAGGATTACCGGAACCCCCCCCCCCCGGGAGAGATAATGGGCCACATGGGCCTTGGTGGAAAGAGAGAGGGGTGGCCAGGGTGGGCCGCGCGCCCCCTCTCCCTCCGGTCCGAATTGGACTAGGAGGGGGGGGGGGCGGCGCCCCCCTCTTTCCTTCCCCTCTCTCCCCTTCCTTTCCCCTCCTAGTAGGAGTAGGAAAGGGGGAGTCCTACTCCTACTAGGAGGAGGACTCCTCCTCCTTGGCGCGCCCACAAGGGCCTGCCAGCCTCCCCCCTCCCTCCTTTATATACGGGGGCAGGGGGGCACCCCAGAACACACAAGTTGATCTACGGATCGTTCCTTAGCCGTGTGCGGTGCCCCCCTCCACCATATTCCACCTCGGTCATATCGTCGCAGAGTTTAGGCGAAGCCCTGCGCCGGTAGAACATCATCATCATCACCACACCGTCGTGCTGACGGAACTCATCCCCGAAGCTTTGCTGGATCGGAGTCCGGGGATCGTCATCGAGCTGAACGTGTGCTGAACTCGGAGGTGCCGTACGTTCGGTGCTTGGATCGGTCGGATCGTGAAGACGTACGACTACATCAACTGCGTTGTCATAACGCTTCCGCTTACGGTCTACGAGGGTACATGGACGAACACTCTCCGCTCTCGTTGCTATGCCATCACCCTGATCTTGCGTGTGCGTAGGAATTTTTTTGAAATTACTATGTTCCCCAACAATTAGGCACCCCGTTTCTTGTTGCCTCTTCGGGTTCACTACCAAGACAATTCATATCTTTAGTTAGAACCGCAACAACAATTGATGTTATATAACTCTGCAGTGTTTTAAATTCAATGCATGTTATTCCCCTGTTCAACCCTTCCTCGCATCTCCACCCTACGCCAACCGGGCTGGCTTGCCGGTGCGTGAACCCAAACCGCAATGCTTTGAAGGACGGATCATTCAGTGGCTGGAAGGGTGTACTTGCCGCTGTGCGAGCCACCTTGCCGTTCTCAGCGCGGCCGCTCGAACTGTCGAGCAGACTCAAGACAGAGGGAGAGCATTGCTAATAGCGGAAGGCCACCCTGCCATTCTCGAGCATCCGCTCGATCTATTGAGCGGACTCGAAACAGACCAAGAGCGTTGCCAATAACTGACGGGCCCTACTGCGTGTAGGCTTCTCATATGAAGGAAATATCTCTGAGGAGGATAACCTAATATAAAAAAGTAATTACTCAAAGTTTTGCATGACTTAGCTTTTTTTTGTCATCGCGCAAACGCTCGCTGCAGCTGCTGACGGAGCTACTCACTTCATCGCCTACCTCCTTGAAAAACCATGGCTATAAGGAGCGGCCCAACCAGCTGCCGAACCAGATTCTCACTACTGCGCCCCCTACCTGGCGCGCCAAAGATGTCGGTGGGAAACGACACCTATGGGATCACACAAATCCCTACTATGGTTGCGGGGTGCGGGGTTGTGAGAAGAGCGGGACCAGTAGTCAGCACAAACACTCAGGGTGTTTACCCAGGTTCGGGCCGCGAGGATGTCTAATACCCTAGTCCTGCTTTGGCGTGTATATCTGTGTTCTTGGAGTTCTTGAGCTAGCTACCATGAGCATAGCTTGTCCCAGGATCCGAATCCTTCTCCTGGATGCCTTGGGCCTCCTTTTATAGGCAAGGGGATCGCCACAGTGGCAAACATGAGGTGGAGTCGGGGCACTATGTTTAAGTCTATCCCTAGCTATTACGGGACAAGACGCATTTAATGCGCCTCTGATGTGTCCCCTTCACTTTATCGCCGCTTCTCCCTGCCTTGACACGCGCCTGGGCCAGCGAGGCGGTCAGCGCCATGTAGGCTGGCAGGCTACTGAGGTGGCACGGTGGTAGTGCCTTCACGAAGATTTGCATGACACCACATAGGCATGCGCTGAGTTGTTCGAGAAGCCTCATGACGACCCCGGCAAGATCTTTCTAGTGGTCTTGTGGGTTTCCTCGGCAAGGATCTCGCTGAGGTCCGTCGTCTTCTACTCTTCTGATTTGAAGTGTTCTTGTCTTCACAAAGAACTGCATGCCATCATGGAGGCGCCTCCCGAGGCTTGGCCCAACGCGGTTAGTGGCGTTGGAGGAACTGGGGCTCAAGGGTGGTGCGCTCTGCTGGCGTCATGTAGGCTGCCCCGGCAAGCCCTCTTGTCGGGGCCGTGGAGGCCACCCTGGCAAGGGTCTTGCTGGGGGAAACCTGTAACGCCCCGGATTCGATGCGCTAGGTGTCCGCCAGTTATTCGCCATCGTTTCCATGTCATTTGCTTGCGTGTTGCATTTTTCCATGTCATCATGTGCATCTCTTTTTGCATACGTGTTCGTCTCATGCATCCGAGCATTTTTCCCGTTGTCCGTTTTGCAATCCGGCACTCCTATGTCCTCCGGCGTCCTCCTTTTGTCTCCGGTTGTCAGCGGGTGTTATACTTTCTCGGAATGGCCCGAGGTTTGCCAAGCGGCCTTGGTATAGCACCCATAGACCGCCTGTCAAGTTTCGTGCCATTTGGAGTCCGTTTGATACTCCAACGGTTAACCGGGGAACCGTAAAGCCCTATTTGTGTTGCAGCGCAACACCCCTCCAAAGTGGCCCAAAACCCATCCTAACCCCCTCCATGCTCTCGGTCGTTCACTCACAATCGCGTGACCGAAAACCGCTCCTCATTTGGACTCTCCTAGCTCCCACAATCTATAAATAGGCGTCCCCTTCCATTTTCGCGCAAATCTAACCCTAGCCTCTTTCCCCTCCGCGCCGCCGGATGTTTCATCCTCCGCCGCCGGACATGTCTGCCATCGCCCATTTCCCAATCGCCGCCCGCCACGTTAGCACCGCCGCCTTTCTCTCTCCTCCTCCCTGCGCAGGGCCCGCCAGAGCCCATCTGCGGCCCGCCGCCGGGCCGAATCGGGCCCGCTGCCCGCGCCGCTCCTGCGCCCCCGCGCAAGCTCCAGATCAGGAGGAGCCCGATCCAGAGCCAGAGCTCCCGCCGCCCCGCCTCCTTCCGGCCCCCTCGCCGGAGTGCGCCACCACCTCGCGTCGCCGGCGACCTCGCCAGGCCAGGCCTCGCCGTCCCCTACTCCCTCGTCTTCCCCGCGTTTCCTCTCTGTCTCACCTCGCTCTCTGTCTTCTCCTTGCAGGGATGCCATGGAGCTCGCTGTCGGATCCCGCGCCGCCATGCACTAATGACCCCGCCACCACCGAGAATGGGGTCCCCGGGGCCGGATCCACCCGGATCCACCGCCCCTCGGCGTCCTCCGGCCTCGCCTCTAGCCAGACCCCGCCGCCACCGCCATGCCTCGCCTCGGCCTCTGGCAAGGTCGGGGACGAGCTCCCCTCGCATGGGCCCAGCTTCCCCGGCCTGCTCTGACCCGGCCGGCATGTCTCCTATCCGTCCTGGGCCGAAGCCCATGGTGAGCCCCGCCTAAAACCCGCCCCGGTCGCATTTTAGTTATCCCGCGCTCGTCCATTTTTTTCAGAAAACTGCTAAGTCCTAAAATTATTGCATTCTCGTGCCCTGTTCATTGCATCATAACTCCATGCATACAACTCCCTTTTGTGTGCTTTATATGTCAAAATGTTCGTTGTGAGATGCTCCTCATTTCATTCTATTGAGCCATGCTTGTTTGAGTTCATCTTGATGCCTAAATCATCGTTGCAAGAGTGCTATATGATGTTAATCTGCTGGAACTGTTATAACTTGGTGATTTGTCATTTTTGTTGCATTTGATGTGTGCATTCTATGAGCATGAGCTCTATATGTGTTTTGAACTACATCATGCCATATTCACAGAGGTGCAATCCATGTATTTTCGTGATTCTTGTAGTGAGTGCATCAAGCTCGTGAAGTAGGGTACTTGCTGTTGCTGTTTTGCTAGACTGAATCTGTTATTTTGTGATGCTATGTAAACCTGCTACTACAAGTCATTCTATGCATAATATGGGGATGTTCACTAAGGATGTATTGTTAGACATGTCATGATATATCCATCCATGCCCCTGGTTGCATTTATAGCCTAGTGTAGCTTGTTGTAAGCTTGCTCTCAAATTGCTAAATAATGTTGCTGTCAGCCTGTTAACATGAAGTTCATTTTTGCCTTGAGCTTCTCTAGTGATCCATGCACCCTATGAACTTGATATTGCCATGTTTAACTTCATAAATGTGTGTTACTGTTGTTCACCTTTAAATGCCATGTATTGCTCTATGGTGAGTTGTACAACCTCACCAACATGCCTACTTATTTTTGTTCCTGCCATGTCTGAATCTGTCATATCACACTACTAGGAAAAGGCCTACTAATGGCGCACCTAATTTGGCCATTAATGGCGCATTAGTGGTGCGCCATTAGTGCCACGCCACCACTCATGCGCCATTAGTATCTGGTATACTAATGGCGCACCACTGGATGCTCCATTAGTATATACAACAGTGCGCCATTAGTATGCCTCCCAGGGGGCCATGTATACCCAGGTGCTTTGGCATACTAATGTCGCACAACAGCAAGATGCGCCATTAGTAACTTTAGCATACTAATGGCGCACTGTTTAATGATGCGCCATTAGTATCCTTTGGCATACTAATGGCGCACTGTGATGTGATGCGCCATTAGTATGAATATTAGGTTTTTTTTATTTTTTTATTTTCTGTTTTTTGCACAGGTTACAAAATGTATAATTGGACAAAATATAGACAGCACACATCAACAACAGATTCATCGAATACAATAGAAGATTAGTCTCTGAATACAATTCATCATATTAGTCTCTGAATACAATTCATAATATTAGTCTCCGAATTGAAAAGACCGAACAAAGATAGAACATTATATTACAAATCTCGAGACCGCGAGTAGCGAGTTTGTCTTCACATTACAAGTCGATATCGATCATCTAAACTACCATCACATAGAAGAGAGCTGCGGTCATCACGATGAGCATCATCACGATGAAACTCGTCTTCATCCGGTTCCTCCAACGCTCCCTCCCCTCTCCCGCTAGATAGCGGGCGTATCTAGATTCGGCCTCGGCCCTAGTGGTGTACCCTTTGTAGCTGTTACTGCTGAATCGGTGAACCTGTCTCCGACACTCCTCCCAGTCGTCGTAGACTCCGGGAACCTTACCCTTGTACACGACATATGACGGCATCGCTATGCACTAGCCAAACGAAACGTTTGTACTAATTCACAGACAATACATAAGCATTATATAAGTATGCAACAGAACGATCGGAAGAGAAAAGCAAGACATTAATACCATCGATTACATCTAAGTTGAACGACTCTCGAAACCAAAGAGACATACTACAAGTTCATTAAAGTTTAATTACAACATGAGCCAATCGATGTTTCAGAACTAGACACAGCATCACTGCTTTCGACTCGACTCAAGGGACCGGAGCGTGGATGAAGCCGCTGTCTATCGTGGGAGTCATGAAATAATGGGCGTTGTCAGCGTGCATTTGTAGCATTGTGTCGATGTTACTATTGGACGGTTGATTTCTGAGGTAGAACTGCCCCGAGGTATGAAGGACATCTTGATGGATGATTTCCGCAAACTCCGACTGGATGCGAAAGAATTCTTGTCTGATGTCCGCGTCCTGGATTGCCGACACGCTCGCGGCCCAATCTTTGAGTTTACTCGGTAGCAGAAGTTGATGATGGTCCCGTACGATCGCCCGCATGTGATGGATGGCGTAGTAGGCACCCTTCTGACCGCCAGGCGGCTGCTTGACGCAGCAGAACATCGTATTGTGGGAGAACACGTGCTTGCCATACTGACGAATAGGCATGGTGAAGGTGCCTCCAGATTTGGCGTAGCCGGGGAGAACATCATCAAGAACCTTCTTGACATTTGTGTAGTCTACGTTCGACTGACGGTCCGGGTCGAAATACGTGGCCATGGAATATTTGGGGCTTAGGAGGATGAGCGTGCAATGTGTGTCACTGCAGAAAACACGGAATGTTAAAAGAAAAACGATCGAAATCTAAGAATTCATATGTTACGGGCCGGTTGAGGGGAGGACTTACTCAGGAAAGTAAGGCACGAGGAAGTTATCCTAATCTTGGTTTGCCAGAATGACGCCTTCGAGGTAAGAACTCGCGACTTGCCAGTCCCCAGCGCTGCCCAAGATCTTGGCACGCATGTAGAAGGGGTCGACTATCACGATTTCCGGGGTCTTGTCGCGAATGATCCGCATCTCCATACTCAGCGAAAATAGACGAACGAAGGTGTAGTGCAGCGGATGAAGGTTCATCATAGCGTGGATTTCATCAAACCGCAGGACGATCGTACGCCCGATGGAGTTATCCACAAAGCCCTTGCCCTCTGGCACCTTGGCCGCGAAAACCGGGTATGCCACATCCTTCTCTCTGAGACGCCGCTTCTCCAAAGAAAGAACACTGACTCCGCATAGCACCGGTTGCAGCATTGAGCATATTTGTCGGTAGCATCGCCCTACCCTCCACATGCACCCTCCTCGAGACATCCTCAGGTGAAGGTGGCCCGTCCTGAGCACGGATCGTACTCAGTGCCGGTTGGCTCGCACCCTTGTTAGTCTTTCTTTTGCGTGCCTTCTTCTTCTCCTGTAATGGGACCGAGTTCTGCTCACAGACCTCCTTCTTGAGTGTGTTTGGGCTGATAATATTTTGCACCTCGCCTATCTGAGGCTCGGTGAAGTCGGCAGCTGGAGGCGTCTCCTGAGAGCTGAACGGCAGACGACGCCTGTTGCAACTTGGCTTCTCCGTGGTACCAGCTAGATCACACACGTCTTTTGTTGGGTTGGGTTCTTGAGAAGGAGGCCCCATGAAGTCGCCATCGTACCCATGTTCGGCAAAGTACTGATCGACGTTGCCAAATGTATCGTCATCGTCGTCGTTCTGATCCTGTGCCATATGCATGTTTGGATCCAGTGGCATAGGGATGTCCGGCACCGTTGCGGCGGTCTTGCCATGGGGCCGACTTGGCACCGGCACGACTGGCGGTGTTGTCTTTGGGGTGGTATCCCCCGCCCCCAAACGAAACTGGCTCTTCGGCCAAAGCAGGGGCCAGCTCAGGCAGGCGCTGAGGGTCATCACGTCATCATCATCGGCCCCGACGGGTCGAATCGGAGGTAACAACTCGTCGCAGCCTGGCAGCACCCGAACCAGTTCAACCCTAAACAAGTTGGGTGGCATCTGGGTACCGTGGAACAAGGGGTTGCCCGGTTGAACAATTTTGCCCTTGGCGACATCGACCAACTCGTTGTTCACGAAGTGCAGGAGAGTGCACGGAACGTCGGCGGCGCCCTGCGAAAACATGTAGGGCGTCAGGGATGCCCAGTCAAAGGCAAGGAGATGAAGTCCTCGACCGAGAGAGGCTTAATTAGTTACCGTGATGATGGCATCGAGCTCGGCTAATATTGAGGCACCACCAACGGCGGGCGTGCAGTTGACGGAGGGGCCGCTTGCTGCAGAGGTGCCGGCCGGCGTACACCCAGGTGCATTAAGCTCCCGTGCCGGCGTCGGAGACACCAATGTCGCCTCCGCCGGAGACACCAATGGCCCCGCCATTGCATTCTGCGGGTTGCTGGCCATGAAGCTAGGAATAGGGGGCGGCCCCTGTTGGCCGCCCGCAATCCACGCACTCAACCCCTGGATCAAGGTAGGCACAACGGCGGTGATCGTCGCTCTGAGTTGTTGTTGCACTTGCTCTTGGAAAATCTCTGGAATCCGCGCCACTTGTGCCTTGAGTTCTTGAACCTCGCGCGCCTGGCTTTCCGAGCTGGTCTTTTTCTCCTTCCGCACACTAGCGATATAGTATGACCCCCATCTTGTGGACAAGCCTTTGCCGGCCACACGACTAGCTGACGTCGGCTTACTGAGCTTATCCTTGTTCTTCATTACATTCAACGCCCTATTTAGAGTGGTGTACCAAGGGTTGCTCTTAGTCGACCCCGCGCTACTGCTTTCAGTCGCCTGCGGAAGGAATGTGAACCATTTAGAAATTTGGCTTCATTAATTAGAATGCAACCATATGGAGCTAATTACGCGGGGGTGTATTCCTTACCAGAACAAGCTCAAGCGCCCTGGTCTTTGGATCCGTGGTAAGCTCCTTTGTTATCGGGTCCTCCTTGTACCGGGCCCTGACATAGTTCCTGGTCTGCTTGTTACCGCTATATTTCTCGAAGCGGGGCGGTAGGCCTTGCTCGGCACGCTCCACGTCCTCCTTGTCCCATATAGGCTCCGCCACTCTGTAACCGCCGGGACCGAGTTTGTGTTCCCCTAAGTTCAGCTCCCGCATTTCTTTCCCCCACTGACTTGATTGGGAGTTTGCGGTGCTCGAGCAATTGATCTTGAAGTCGTTGTAGTCATCTTCGGTGATCGAAGGATTTTTCTCCTTGATCTTCTCATAACTCTCACCTTTCTCGATCATTCTCTTCACATTGCTTTTCCAAGTAGACAGGGCCTTGCTCATCTTCGTGAGGGCAGCATTGTTTACTTTATTCCCTTTGAGGCTTGTGTTTTCAAAATCAGCGGGGAACTTGTATCGTTCGTGCAGCTTCGTGAAGAGGAGGTTGCGCAAATTCCCTCGGTCAGGATGCCTCAGGTTCTCGGTGTTGATCGAGATGGTGCTCCGGAGAATGCACCCGAGCTGAAGCGAGTACCCCTTGACTATTCGTTCGGGCGCTGTTGGATTCCCGTCGAAGTCCACTTCAGTAACTTCCTCCTTGAGGGTGTGGAGCACGGTCAAGCGCCGGTCCTTTTGTTGCCTCTTCGGTTGGCTGCCATCTGTGCGTGCGCCGCCATCATCAGTGGTGGCATCCTCGGCGGCACCATCAGTGGTGGCATCAGTGGGATCATCCTCGGCGGTACCATCAGTGGTCTCAGGATCGGTGGGGAAGGCGGCGTCCTCATACAAGTGAGGTTGTTCCTCCATCTCCTGGACAGCTCCCAGAATGCCTTGCCGCCCGAACCCCCGGCCTCATCATTGTTGGCCATGTTTCTCTCTAAATAGGAACAAAGTTTGGTCAAAAAGTTGGTTATTGTCAAGGAACAAGATCATGGTCTCATCATTTAGGGTTTGTTGACACCGAGGCATCCTAAAAGCTAAGCTTTTATCATTGAGGGTTTTTCGACGCCGAGGCACCATAAAGCCTAAGCTTTCTTCATTATTCACAAGTACCCCGGCCCATGCATTAGTCACAAGTACCCCATATGTCCTATTTTTAGCAAAGTCATGCTAAAATTCACGGAAAATTTCAGCATGACCATTGCTGAAAATAGGACATATGGAGTACCCGAATTTGCTGGAACGGAAGTTAATCGACATTCCAGCAAACTCAAGGGCCTCTTGGGTGGACAAGGCAAAAAAGGCCTTCATCACAACATGGAAAATACATTGGCATGTGAAGAGGTGAAACAATATATGCATCTCCGAGCAATATCATTCAACATTTTGGACAAACCACTACAAGCAATACTGGATCAGAATGTTTTTTATACATAACTGCTAAAACCCTAGGAGTTAACCGAGCCACCAACAGAATGTGGACTTAAAAAGAGAGAGTCACGGACAGTGACATGATACATTTTCATAAAATTAGCTAGTTTTACTTATGGTGCACAAAGGAACAAGTACTGTAGTGCACTTAGAAAAAAATGAGCACCGCAAAACAAGAAGACTTGTTTCAGGTAAACGAAAGCTGTCGGCTCCATCATGTGGAGGCAACAACAAGTGTAATTGCAAATGAATGCAAACCACGTTAAGACTTAACTGCTAAGGCCTAGTTTGGCAACACGGTTTTTCCAAAACCATGCATGCAAAATTAGACCATATCAAAACAATCAAGTAACTCATCGATAGGAATTACAACCAAGTTGTGTGCAAGTGCACTACTTGGCTTTCTCAGATCATAACTTTGATCAACCAACTTGGCATAGGTAAATGTTCATGATATACCCCTACTAACCCTCTAACGATGGAGGTTATTAAGCACATGAGCTACTACATATCCTAATTAATGTTCTTAGCCCATGTCAATGTGATGCACTGCACATGATACTTACTTCTCACCTACATCTCCCTACATTGCTGCTACTGATGTATCTGTCACCTACGTACATCAATCCGAAAACAGAGACACTACATTGCAAGGGATCCATCCAACTAATACACCAGATTATCAGTGACTCAACAAGTCAAAGTTGAATGGGTCAAAAAGTGAACAGTGCATGTGGGTCCACATGTCATATGCTATACCTATAGACAAATAAATAAAACAAACCTAATTAATGGGGGACCAAACGTCATCTGTTACCAAACTAATTTAGCACCACCTAGCTCTAATCAACAAGGGCCGGCCTGGTTGCACGGCCAGCCTCACGGGTGTGCACACAAACACACACATAGCACATAACCAAGCTTGGACGGGCAAGCTCTCTGGTAGTCTCATGGGTTTCTTCACGGTTCAGTTTCGTCAGTTGTTTCTTCAGCAAACAACCTTGCAGCTACGAGCCAGAGCGACCAGCAAACAGCAGCGGCAGCAGTTAAGGAAACAGCAACGACGGCAGTAGCTATGCAGCGGCAGTAGTAGCAAGAAACAACAGTAGCAAGAAGGCAACAGCATGGCTCGGCAGTAGCAGTAGCAGTTAGTAGCGGAGTAGCAGCTAAGCAACAAGTAGCAGGACGAGCAGCGGTAGTGCATCAGCAACCGCAAAGCAGCAGCCGAGCAAACGCACGTGCATCACGGCGCCAACATGGCCAGGCAGCGGCGGGCGCGGACGGCGTCAGGCGCAGCAGGGCGCACACGGATGGGGATGGGACGGCTCCGGCCAGGGCGGGCGACGACCGGCGAGCGGGCGGCGCAGGCGCGGCCGGTGAACAGGGGGCCAACATGGCGCGCGGCGACGGTTGCCGCGGCAATGACAGAAGGTAGTAGCGAGTGGGGGTGCGGCGTCTAGCGGCGAAATACGGCCTAAATCAGAGGAAGAATCAAAGGGGATCGCAGGGAATCGGACGAGGTGGCCTCACCGGGCCCTGTAGTTGTGCAAAGGCAAGCTCGGGGGAGGCTCGGTGGAGCGAATCGACGGCGGCGATGGCTGTGGCGGGGAAGATGGCTCGATCCCAAAGTTTGACGGTGCCCCGGCTGCGGCGTCGGGAGAGGAGAGGGCGGCGTCGCTGCGTCGGGGCGTCGGGGCGGAGACGAGGACGACGGGGCGGCGTCGAGGCGGCGTCGGGGCGGCGTCGAGGCGGCGGGGCAGCGGCGTCGGGAGAGGAGAGGGGAAGGGGATCGAGGGCGAGGGCGAGGGAGAGAGAGGGGATAGGTTTGGGCCGGGATATGGATGGGGGCGGCACAATACTAATGGCGCACCACCCCTCGGGGCGCCATAAGTACATCCATACTAATGGCGCACCTCGCCCTGGTGCGCCATTAGTATTTTTTTTATTTCTGCTCGAGCCAACAGGTTATCTTCCACCTAACCTGATCCACATCAAGTTCCCTCTACTAGCTCGACTCGTCAGCAGCCAGTTCTCACACTAGGAGGTCCTGGGTTCGATTCCTAGGCTCCACAATTTTTTTATGCATTTAAAATGCTGTTTGATACTTATTTGTGTTTAAATATGTTCAAACTTGTCTAAATCATAACAGTAATATTTTTTTATAAGACAGTAATAATTTTTTGAAAAATATCATCAGAAGTAATGCCGGTGGCGCGGGGGAGGGTGCGGGGGGTGTGGGGGGTCGGCGGCGGCGGTTGAGTAGATGAGGGTTGTGCGGGGGGTCGACGGCGGCGGTTGAGTAGGGGAGGGGTGTGCGGGGGGTCGGCGGCGGCGGTTGAGTAGGGGAATCGAGGGTGCGCGGGGTCGGCGGCGGCGGCCGGTGGACCGGGGGGTGCTCGGCGGCGAGGGGGACCGGATCTGGCGAGGTGGGATAGCGATCGAGATGGAGGGGGATCGAGATAGAATGTCCATGAAATTTAAAAATATTCATGATAGTTCAAAAAGTGCCCATGAAATACAATCGAGAAATGAAGGCTACGATTTAAAGACAATCGATCTTAGCTAGCTATCTGTTCACAATCTTCTTGCCCTTCTTTTTCGCAAATGGAGTTCTTCTGCGGAACGGACATCCTTTAGGTAGGGTGGTCCTGCTTCTTCTTGTGGTGTATGCTGCTACTTCATCATCATCGTCATGTTCGATCCTCGGGTCGCCGTACTTGTCGAAGTCTTGCTCATTGGCTACTCCATCCATTCCGATGATCTTCCTTTTGCCTCTCCTCACGACAACACGACTGGACTTTGGCGGGTCGGTAATGAAGAAGCATTGGTCCACTTGGGAAGCCAGTACCCATGGCTCATTTTTTGTGGTGACGTTTGCGCCCGCGGTCTTGGATTTGGCTTCGGGTATAACCATGGTGGTGAAATATCGGTCTTCTTTTAGGACGCTCTTGGCCCATCTGACACGGAACATCGGCACCTTCTCTCTAGCGTAGCTCAGCTCCCTGATCTCCTCGATCCTTCCGTAGTATCTGTCCTTGTCCTTACCGGTGTAGGATTCCATCGTTACCCCGGAGTTCTGATAACCATCGCTCTTCATGTCCTTGTCCTCGGTGTAGAATGTGTAGCCGTTGATATCGTATGCCTCATAGGTCATCAGGTTGTGCTCGGCGCCCTGGGACAAGGTGAATATGACTTGTTCTTCCGCAGAAGAATCTTCATGTAAAGGGTACGACAGAAGCTTCTGCTTGAACCAACGCATGAAACATGAGTTGTGCTCTTTGAGTATATCTCCGTCCGTCCTCTGTTGGCCTCGGTCATTGTACGTCTTCTCAATAAAGGTTTTGTGCTCTACCACCCATGGATCGACCACGTCTATGTGTTGTAGCGCGACTAGGTTTTCTCTTTCAAAGTCGGCGAGTCGACCCTCGAAGTCGACATGCATTTCACGGCGACCCTCACGGTGACCCCATCCAGCGAGCCTGCCGAGGTGCCTGTTGATGCCTAGATAATTCGTGCAGTAGGAGATGCACTCTTCGGTCAGAAAGCCCCTGGCTATACTTCCCTCTGGACGTGACATGTTCCGAACGTATCCTTTGATGACACCATTCATCCTTTCGAACGGCATCATGCTGTGCAGGAAAGTCGGCCCGAGTTGGATGATATCCTCCACGATATGGACCAGCAGATGCACCATAACGTCGAAGAATGCGGGCGGGAAGTACATCTCAAGCTCGCATAGTATCACCATGATCTCTTCCTGTAGCCTTCTGAGTTGACTCACGCCAATCGACTTCCGAGAGATGACGTCAAAAAAGTTGCATAGGCCAAATAGCATTTCACGGACGTGCGCCTCCATGATCCCACGGATTGTAACTGGAAGTATCTGCCTCATCAGCACGTGACAGTCGTGAGACTTCATCCCGCTGAACTTCTGCTTCGCTGGGTCTAGGTATCTGCTTATCTTCCCCGCGTAACCGTAAGGAAGTTTTACTCCTAGGAGGCAGGTGAAAAACTGCTCGATCTCCTCCTCACTTAGAGTGAAGCATGCGGGAGGGTAGTCATTTCCGGTCTTCTTGGCCTTTTTGCCTTTGCGACGACTTTCTGTGTCCTGCTTCGCCTCATCATCATCATCATTAGTGTGAAGCTCCTGCCTGATGCCCATTGATTTCAAGTCTGCCCTTGCTTTCGGCCCATCTTTGGTCCTCTCTGGCATGTTGAGCAGGGTACCAAGCAGACTCTCGCACACGTTCTTCGTGATATGCATGACATCAAGGCTGTGAGGCACACGGTGGATCTTCCAGTATGGCAAGTCCCAGAAAACAGACCTCGTTTTCCATACCTTCAGCAGCGGCTCTGGCGCCTTCTGCTTCTTTCCCGGCTCTGGCGCCTTTTGCTTCTTTCCCGGCAGTGGGCAGTCTTTCCAATTTTTCAACAGCTTGTCTATTTCCTCGCCGCTCCTCGTACACGGGCGTTTTCGGGGTTCGGTTTCACCATCGAACAGATCCTTGCGTTTCCTCCATGGGTCATCGTCGCGAACACGGTTTTCAAAGACCCGGGATCTCTATCTAGCTAGCGATACGTTGTGTCATCCATGCACCTTACGCATCCAGAAAATCTGTGGACTACCTGCCCCGCGAGATATCCGTAACCGAGATAGGCGTGCACCGTCGTGAGCAGTGGGGCTCTCATAGGGAAATATTCTTTCTCTGCGGCGTCCCACGTATTGGCTGGCGTTTTCCACAGCATGTCAAGCTCCTCTTTCAGCAGCCCCAGATACAGATTGATGTCGTTCCCTGGTTGTTTCGGCCCTTCAATTAGCATACTCATGTGAATGTACTTCCTCTTCATGCACAACCAAGGGGAAGGTTGTACATCCACACAAACACAGGCCAGGTGCTATGTGTGCTTCTCTGGCTGCCAAACAGATAGACTCCATCGGTGCTCGCGCCCAGCACAATGTTCCTTGGACCGTTCCCAAATTCCGAGTCTTCGAAGTTCAACGCTTGCCACTGGCTCGCATCCTTAGGGTGAATCAGCATCTTGTCTTTTTTATCTATCTCCGGATCATTTGCGTCATCTTCTCGCTTCTTCTCCTCCCTATCCGCGTGCCAACGCAGGAGCTTTGCTACCTTAGGGTCCGCGAAATACCGCTGCAGACGAGGAGTGATCGGAAAGTACCACACCACTTTTCGAGGAGCTTTCTTCCTCTTCTTGTATCGAGTGACGCCGCACACCGGACATATGGTAGACTCCGCATGCTCGTCCCGATAAATGATGCAATTGTTCATGCACACATGGTATTTCACGTGCTGTAAATCCAGAGGACACATGATTTTCTTCGCCTCCTCCAAACTGGTCGGGCACTTGTTCCCCTTGGGAAGACGTTCGTGCCAGAATGACATGTTCTCGTCGAAACATGCGTCTGTCATTTTGTGTTTTACCTTCATCTCCAGAGCCATGAGCGTTACTTTCAGGCGGGTATCCTCGGGCCTGCATCCTTCATACAATGGAGTAACCGCGTCTAACTCAAGTTGATCCATCTTGGCTTTCTCTCGGGCGGCACCTCTTGCGTTATCCGTCTGCTTGAGAAGCAGCTCTTGAATATGAGGGTCCTGCACCCAGCCCATCGATGGTCCAGCGTCGCCTGCTCCGCCGGCATCATCATCTTCATGATCATGCCCGTTGTATGCTCCGGCATCTTCCTCATCATCATGTCCTGCATCTTCTACATGATGACTGTGTACAGCATCACCGTCGTGATCATCTCCTGGGGATTCTTCGTCTTCTCGCCCGCCCGAGCCACGGTGGTTGTCTTGCTGCCCTTCCTCATTTCTTGCCCAGACCCCATGGACGACTTCGTAGTCATCTTCATCACCTTGCCACCGATATCGATCCATGAAACCACGCAAGAGCAGGTAGTCCCGCACCTGCCCGGAATCTGGGTCCGCAATAAGGCTCTTCAGCTTGCATCTTCGACACGGACATCTTATCTCCGTCTCGTTCTTTTGAAGCATCTCGGCCTTCACGGACCTCAAAAACCTATTCACGATGCCTTCGGTCATCGTGCGGACCATGGTCGCCTGTGGGGTAGAGCAAAACGATATTTTAGAACCAAGAAAAAATTTGGCATGACTTTCCCTAAAAATAGGACCAAAAAGAATGCTTAATGCCAAAATTCTCGCCGAAACGGAAATGAATCAACATTCCGGCAAAATATTGGCAATTATCGCATTTCAAATACCGGTACACCTCCAAACACAAACACATATGCAACACCACAAACATATGCAACACCACGAACATACATAGATCTAGCTAGGCCATAAAAAGTGCATGTGCACATTGTTGTAGGGAGAACAACATAAATATAGCTTCCCCCCTTACTTACCTATCAAAACAAGGTAATTTAACCACTTAATTTGAATGAATCTATGTTGTAGGGAGAAGCGGTTTATGGGCGTGGACCTGCAGCATGTGCCACGCGGGACGAACAAGGAAGCACACGACATCGCCAAAAGAGCCTCTCACAGGCTCCCTCAGGATCCAGGGGTGTTTGAGGAGTGGATCTTCAAGCCATCTGCGGCCCCGCACGATACGTCTCAAGCACCACCTCAGGAGGACTTCCCACAAGCACCCGAGACGGGCGCTCCAGCCTACGGTCAGCCCTCAAGAGTCCGCTTGTTGCTCGCGCTCGAGCCTCAGGAGGGGTGCTGGACAGAAGAGTTCAAGGCGTACTTGCTTCAAGGGACCCTGCCAGAGAAGGAGGAGGGCGCTGAGCATGTGGCATGTCGGGCGACCGCGTACTGCATCATGGATGGTGAGTTATATCGCAGGAGGCCCAATGATGTTTCGTTGCAGTGCATCTCTAGGGAACAGCGGCTCGAGCTGCTAGCGGACATACATGGAGGGGACTGCGGGCATGACTCCTCGTCCCGCACCCTGGTGGGCAAGGTGTTCCGCGGCGGCTTCTACTGGCCCACCGCGCTCAACGATGGTACTGAGCTGGTCTACTCTAGTGAAGCATGTTAGTTCCACGCCAAGCAGATCCATCAGCCCGCGTAGGGCCTCCAGACGATCCCGATCACGTGGTCGTTTGTGGTCTGGGGGGTGGACATCTTGGGACCATTCCCTCGGGCGCCAGGGGGCTACCGATACCTCTACGTCGCCATCGACAAGTTCACCAAGTGGGCGGAGGTAGAAGTCGTATGCACCATCCCAGCGGGGTCAGCCGTCAAGTTCATCAAGGGAATGGTGAGCCGATTTGGGGTCCCGAATCGCATAATCACCGACAATGGCTCGCAGTTCACCATCAATTTTTTCAAAACATACTGTGCTAACTTTGGAATGCAAATCTGCTACGCCTTAGTAGCACACCCACGGAGCAATGGGCAGGCTGAGAGGGCCAATGCGGAAGTCCTGAGGGGCCTCAAGACCCGCACCTTGAAGAATAAGCTCAAGGCCTGCGGCAGGGGCTAGCTCGACGAGCTACAGTCTGTGATGTGGTCCATCCGCACCACCGCGACCAAGCCAACGGGAGAAACGTCGTTCTTCCTCGTCTACAAAGTAGAAGCAGTTCTCCTTCACGAGGTCAAGCATCGCTCCACACGGGTCCTGGCGTTCGATGAAACGTAGTAGGACGCCACGCGGAGGATGGATCTCGTGCTGGGGGAGGAACACCACCGTCAAGCCTCGCTCCAAGCAGCGAGGTACCAGCAGGCGCTGCGGCGGTACCACTACCACAACGTCCTCTCCAGGACGTTAGAGGTGGGCAATCTCGTCCTAAGGCGGGTGCTCTCCAGGGAGGGGGCTGCATAAGCTCTCTCCCATGTGGGAGGGCCCGATTAGGATTTCCCGTGTCTCTAGGCGTGACGCCGCGCGCCTGCGGACGCAGGACAGGGTCCCCATCCAGAATGCCTGGAACATCCAGCACCTCCGGAAGTTCTAACCCTGAAGAAAGGCGTCGGCCTGTGAAGCAAGGCTCCGGCCTGTGAAGGTCTCCACTCGTGACACTCTCACGTAATAATGAGTGGGGATGTACACGCCCCGGAGTCTCCAGAGAGTCGCCCTGGGGCCTCATGGGGGCTCCCTCCCACGTCCTAGTGGCAGCACTTACCTCCATGCTAGTAAGAAGACTAGATTAGGTGCCAGACGCGGCTTTTCATTTGCTTTCTGAAGTTGCTTGCAGTTTTCTTAGTAGTCTTTCAATGGATTTGGTATTCGCGAACGCTGGTTCCTCGAGTTGTGTTTTCTCCTAAGCTGTTTTGGTCTAAGGACGTGAGAGAGGTAGCAGTCGCCTGCCACTTGTCCTCGTGCTCCTCACGCGTGGGGCTAGATAGGTGTGTGTGCCTAAGTCCTGCCTTGGCGCGCACACACCACGCCGAACCCCGTTATTTCATCTTCATCCTCACGAGGAGCCCTCGATCGAGTTCGCTGGCACCACAACCCCTCAGGTTCGTGCCCCCCGGGCAGCGCGACATGGTGCATCAGGTCCAACCAACCTATGGCAGGGGGCTCGCGTAAGGGGGATTAAGTCGCTCGACAAATTTCCTCTTCCCACAAAGGATAGCTCTGCCCTACCGCGGCTCCTAAGGGCGCAAGTTGTATCTTTGGAGGGCACACGGCGTACGCCCTGGGGGCTCTGTCAAATACCTAAGGTCAGGTCCTTATAAGGCAGAGGACGACTGCACATACCAAGCTAAGCCTTCCTACCTTAGCCCGCTCAAATTGCAAACACTACAACACAGCATCAAGATAGCAATTATAACATAAAAGGCATAGCACCAACGATTCATCACATGCCCTCCCAGGGTACATTCTTCTTTTTTGGATTGCAGGAGAAAGGAAAAGCTAAACAAAGAGAGCCCGAAGGCGGAAAGCTTGGCACCAGTGCCGCATCCTCAAGCAGCGCCTCAAGGTAGCCCGGCTCTCCACCAGTTCTTCCTCAGGAGATCTGAGGCCACAGGCCTTGAGTCCAAGTTCGCTGGCCCCCAACTTCAAGCCAGGCTCCTCTCCATCTTCACTGGAGCGTTGTGGCGGGACGAACCACAGGCGTCCCCGACATGAGCATGATGACGCGACGGCCGGTCGTAGCCACCACTGCTCGAGCTCTTGTTTGAGGAAGAGCTGCCATCACGGGAGGAGGAGCGCACGTCGCCAAGGCCAAGCTCGCCGTCGCCACCATTGTTGTTGCTGCTGTCCTCCGGGAAGCACCACACGCGGCGGCCGTCCCCCCTGAACACCCTCACGTGGAGGGTCGCCAGGCCGTCATACTTCAAGTGTAGGGTGCACCTTTCGCCCAGGCCGCGCGCGTGGGCGAAGGTCTGCCAGGCATGGGCTAGCACCACACTTCCAGAGGCGGAGACCTCAGTGCTAACCCACTAAGCTATACTGTAGCACCCGTCAGCCTGCAGCCAAAGGCCGGCAAGCCCTGAAGAGGGAAGCTCGCCGAAGAAGAAGCGTGGGAGCCGGAGCGAGGTGCCAACCGGGCTCTCCGACCACACCACGAACTCAAGGAGTACCTCCAGCGAGGAAAAGCGCGGCCGAGGTGGGCGCACAATAACGGCGCGCCTCCCTTCATCATGGGGGACGCTCTGGAGCCGGTGGCCCCTGCCGCGGGAAGAGGTGCCGTTACAGATGCCTAGAACAATGCTGCCTTTGGGGGGCACGCGCTCGCGTCCCCTGGATGCTGCCGGAGGGACCGCAGGGTGCTTGCGGGGACGGCCACGACCCCTCTTGGGAGGAGGAGAGGCTGGCCCCTCCTTGGGGGCCTTCCCCTTCTCGGCCGCTGAAAACCTCTTCGATGATGCCATTGGAGCAAGACAGAGAGGAGAGAAGAAGGCGGGAGCAAGACGAAGGAAAGATGGACGGGGGGCTCTGCCCCTCCCTCACATTTAGAGCCAAGAGAGGCCAACTGCTGACCTCCAAGACCTCGCGCCATCATGACCCTCTGCATGCAGCATCGACCAGTCAAGTCAAACAGTTACCAAGGCAGCGTGTGGAAATGGAGTCACCCACGTCCAATCAATCGCCATGCATCATCAAGGACGCAGGCGGTTAGTGCCCATGGCGCTCCGCACTGGCCCTTTGGCTTTGCCTGGAAGCCAAGTCCGAGCGCGCCTTGGGCCTGGGGGCTATTGTCGGGGTCCTGGACTTGGGTGTATCCAGTCACTAGTAGAAAAAGTACCTTATGTGAGACACATTAGTCCCAGTTCGATTTTGGCACAATACTAATGGTATCATTAGTATCGGTTCAAATGGCTATGCATTAGTGCCGGTTTGTGTTGAACCTTTAGTACCGGTTCGTGCCACGAACCGGTACTAAAGGGGTGGTGGCAGGCTGGCGTCAGGCCGGGGCCCCACGAGCCCCTTTAGTCCTGGTTTGTGGCACAAACCGGTACTAAAGGGCCAACCTTTAGTACCGGTTCGTGCCACGAACCGGCACTAAAGGGGTCTAACCTATAGTCCCGGTTGGAGACACAAACCAGGAATATAGGGCAATTTTCAAACTTGAAAAAATCATAACTAAATCATCCTAATTCAAAAAAATACATATAATATATCAAAATTTGCAGAACAAGTTTTCCGTTTCGACAATTTTTTAAATCACAAAATTCCAAAGGGAAAATAGAGTTTTTGGGCGTTTTAGACGTTTTTAGACGTTTTTAGCGTTTAGTGCTAGGGTTTAGATTTCAGAGTTTAGGGTTAGGTTTTATGGTTTAAACCCTTAGTTTTTACTGTTTAGCATAGAGTTTCCGACGTTTTAAGTCCCGGGTTTAGGGTTTAGGACAATTTTTGAAATGACAAAATTGTAAAAGGAAAAAAAGATATGCTCTAATTTATGTTTTTTTTAATTTTGGTTAAATCTTGTCAAACCGGTCAAACAACTGATTCAAGAAATATAGAGTGTTACTAAATAATTACGCAATAATATTAGTGTTACTAAATAAGTATCTCAGGTTTTTTGAATTTTGGTCAAATCTGGTCAAACTATGGTCAAACTATTTATTCAAGAAATATTAGTGTTACTACATAATTATTGTTTTTTGAATAACAGTTTCAAACTAAAACAGTGAAACGTGTGACTTCATGCTCAAGCTAAACTCCTGAGGGTTAATAGGATTCACATCTTACTATTGTCAGGAAAACAACAAGTGCAAACTTGGAAACGAGGGAGAATAGAACCCGGAAGTTAAGCGTGCTCAGGCTAGAGTAGTGAGAGGGATGGGTGACCGGCCGGGAAGTTAGACAATTTGGAATGAGTGATCCACACTCGAGCAATTAAGATGGGCGATTAGAGACTAAATCATCAAATAATTCAGAAAATTGAAAATCGAAAAAAAATAAAAAAAAATCCAAAATTTTCAAAAAATAATTTCAAAAAAATACCTTTAGTGCCGGTTGGTAACATCAACCGGTACTAAAGGTCCACCATACCACAGCGCGAGCTCACGACACGTGGTGGGCCTTTAGTGGCGGTTCGTGCCGAACCAGTACTAAAGGGGGGAGGCCTTTGGTCTCCACTCTTTAGTGCCGGTTGCAGAACCGGCACTAAAGGCCCTTATGAACCGGTATTAAAGCTCCGTTTTCTACTAGTGAGTCCGGCTTGCCTGCGGCCCACCACATGGCTCCATCGACGGCCAGGTATGGCCTAGCTTCATCACCAACACCACAAGACCCTCGCGAGGGGCCAAGCCTTGCGAGGCGGACGACGCCAAGACATCCGAAGGAAGTGGCTTCCTCAGGAGGGCTCCTGAGGAGCGGAGAGTTCTATGCAGCTACCCCATGAGGCTCAGCTGACGTGAGCCATGACGACCAAGGCCAGGAGGGCGCAGAGCGCAGGTTTCCTATTCGGTGCAAGGAAGGCAGGCCACAGGTGTGGAGTCCTGATGAATCAGCCAAAGGTTTCCATTCTGGTGCAACAAGAGCAAGACCTCTAGGACGGAGGTCATCACCGAGACCACCGCAGCGTCACGACCAAAGGCTTTTCGCAGGTGAAGACTGTACTGCTTATCCCCTTTCAAATCCCGTCGTTGTGGAATCCCTTCCCGCTCATATTTGGGAAGAGGACCAAGGCCACTATATACAGGACTTAGCCACCACCATAGAGGAGGACCGGAAACTAGAACAAGTAGAGCACCACACCAGCACAACAATACCTCACCTCCTGAGGCTTGTTCATCCTTTGTACTAGTTCATCCATAGCCCCTCGAGGCAATCCACCACACCACACTGGATTAGGGTATTACACGACAACGGTGGCCCGAACCAGTATAAATCTCTATGTCTTTGTGTCTTTGTGACCTCCGCGGGCGAGGCTAGGGAGGATCGCGAGTAAGCAGGCTGGACAGGTTGAGATCTCCGTACGCACCCTAGAGTTCGAACCTCTCAAGGGTTACCGGATCCCTAAATCCGACATCAGCAATCTACATACCCGCAACATCAAGACTATTTAAGCTAATGGGTAGGATGTGGTAATGAGCTGGAGTTGCAGCAAGCGCTGAGCAAATATGGTGGCTAAGATGAGAAGCTACACAATGGTCGTGAAGCTAGAAGTGATCAAGAAGTGATCCTGAAACTACTTACGTTGAAACATAACCAAAACTGTGTTCACTTCCCGGACTCCGCCGAAAAGAGACCATCACGGCTACACACGCGGTTGACGCATTTTCATTAAGTGAATTGTCAAGTTCTCTACAACTGGATATTAAAAAATTCCCATCTTCCACATAACCGCGGGCACGGCTCTCGAAAGTTTATACCCTGCAGGGGTGTACCATCTTACCCCATCACAAGCTCTCACGATCAATGAAGGAAATTCCTTCTCCCAGAAAGACCCAATCTGTCTCGGAATCCCGATTACAAGACATTTCGACAATGGTAAAACAAGACTAGCAAGACCGCCCAAATGTGCCGACAAATCCCGATAGGAGCTGCACATATCTTGTTCTCAGGGCACACTGGATAGGTCAAGCTACGAGTAAAACCAGCCCTCAAGTTTCCCCGAGGTGGCCGCGCAGGTTGCCCGGTTCGGACCAACACTTAGAGAAGCACTGTCCCGGCAGGGTTAAAATAAAGATGATCCTCGGGCTCGCGAAAACCCAAGGGAAAGGTAATAGGTTGTTAGGAAAATGTAAAACCAAGGTTGGGCCTTGCTGGAGGAGTTTTATTCAAAGTGAACTGTCAAGGGGTTACCATAAACCCAACCACGTAAGGAAGGCAAAATCAAGGAACATAACACCCATATGACGGAAACTAGGGCGGCAAGAGTGGAACAAAACACCAGGAAAAAGGCCAAGCCTTCCACGCTTTACCAAATATGTAGATGCATTAATTAAAATAAGAGATACTGTGATATCCCAACATAAACATGTTCCAACATGGAGCAATCTTCAACTTCACCTGCAACTAACAACGGAATAAGAGGGGCTGAGCAAAAGCGGTAACTTAGCCAAACAACAGTTTGCTAGGAAGGTGGGTTAGAGGCTTGACATGGCACTATGGGAGGCATGGTAAATAAGTAATAGGTAGTGCAGCATAGCGATAGAACGAAGCAAGTAGCAAGCAATGATAGAAGTGATATCGAGGGTCATGGTCATCTTGCCTGAAATCCCGATAGGAAGAAGAACGAGTCCATGAAGAAGACAAAAGGACATAGCTGAACGGATCCTCACAAATGCAACATTACCGAAACTATCAAGGAGAAGCGCAACCGGAAAGAAGCAAACAACATGGTAAACAACCATCAGATAAGCATGGCATGATGCAAAATCAAGTATGATGCATGTCCGGTTTAATGCGTCATGGCATGGCAAAGAGCAACAAACAATACTACAAGTTAAGTGGAGCTCAATATGCAACGAGTTGCATATTTACGAAACACCACATTCAAGTTATTTAGTACGCTCTCGTTTAGGTACACAACAATATTAAATGTTGTTAAACATGGCAAGAGGTGAAACATAAGTAACTAACTATTTAGGCAACTTTAAATGAGGCCAGAAACAGCAAACAACAATTCTGAAAAATCCCCATGTGCATATTTTGAGTTTGCTATTGTTCTTCCCTAAACCATATTTTAATGTTGTTAGACAGTAAAACAAAGTGCACCAAGTTAATATATGCATTGTTCCACCCCATTTACATATAAAGTTTATTTAAAACCAAGCTACGGTTATTTAGCTGTGAAATAAATCATTTTAACATGGCATTTATGCAAAATAAAGAAAACAACAAGTAAAACATTTTAAACATTGATGAGAGTTGCAAAATATTAAACTAGATGAAATTCTAAGTATTTTACATATTTTAATAATTTTAATCCAATGCATGGGTTGTGAGTAATCAGAGGCGAGGGGCACGACCTACTTGTGGCTCGCCGGAGCTCGGACCGGCAGAGGTGGCACGTGGCCGAGGGGTGGAGGTGTTCGTCTTGGGCAGCGATGGGAAGAAGAAGGAGGTGCCATAGACGAGTTCCTACTTGTTATAGCGGACAGCAGGCGAGGAACTCGGGCGCCTCGACGCAGAGGTGCCAGGGATCGAGAGGATGGAGCTCGGGGACAGGAGGATCCAGGAGGCGGGGATGGTGGGCGTCGGGCAGAGGAGAAGCGGCACGGCGAGGAGGTATTGCTCTGGATGGTGGAGGAGATATAGAGAGCGGCTACATTAGGAGGCAGCGACGAGCTCCTATCAGCGACGGGAGGGAGCTCTTGCAGATCATCCGTAGCGGGTCAGGGACAGGAGAGAGAAAAAGGAGCACGAGGAGGTGAAGTGGAAGGGGATCGGTGGATAAACTTGGTAGGAGGCTGGAGCTGGTTGGCTTGGACGAGATCTGGGAGGACCCCAACATGAAGGAGACCAGGTGGAGGTGCTGTGGCTGGATGGATTTGATGGGTGGCAACTGTGGTGATTCGAGGAGGGAGGAGGCTGGTTGGAGATCTGGTTGGTGAAATGGATCGGGGGAGGATCCCAAGGGAGACAGGAGAGGGGTGGTAGGCTGGCGGCGGTGCGATGGAAAATGGATGGATGGGACATCTAGGGATTAGTGTTCGGTCTGGTTATATAGTGAGTGGGTTAGGTTAGTGTCTAATTGGACCCTCCGATTTACATCAGGAGGTCGAGAATAAATAGGTTAGGGAGTCCAAATAAGAAGACGGAGATGTTTTAGGGATGTTTGGGGATGATCCGGACTCATCGGTCACGACAACCCGGTTCGGGTTCAGAGCAGTTTTTAGACGCGCGCGCAAGAGGGGGTCGGTGGTTGTGCAGAGAGGTTAGGTGGTTTCAACGGAAACACGGTTGGTCTCGGAACGGTCAACGAACACAACAGAGAGAAGCGAGGAGCGGCAACTATGAGCGGATGCAAGTATTAAGAAAACAAAGATGATGTAATGCGGAGGATGCTATGAGATGAAATGCATGACATGAACAAAATGCAAAGCAAAAGACAAAAAACCACCCACGAAGGAAATGACATATCACATAGCCGGAAATGGCAAGAGTTGGAGTTTAAATTATGGAAAGTTACATCCGGGGTGTTACACCTAACGAAACTTGTTCATTGATCCTCTCAAAGGACCAGACACCAAGGCGAAAGGCAGCACAAATGCACGACAAAGTACCTCAAGGATCTTCAAAGATCACCTCTTCCCCTTTTAGCATTTGTACCCAACTTTCCCTTGTGCTCGGCATGTAAAAAATCCTCGATGCATATAGCATTATCTATATAAATACGTTTTGACGTATCAATCAGACTATAATGAAAACAGTTTTTTCACCCAAACTATTCGGTATTGGCTTATCTCATAATCTGTATCCCCTCTTCTCTTTCATATGATTGTCATGTACACCACAACACGACCTAAATCACCAGGGGCTCCATTCAGCCACGTATATTTCTTGAATATATGATAAGTCTGAACACTTTTACAGTACAATTCGGCGTACCGAATCTAGCATTATATGCATCAGCTCCAAATCATGTCTTGGGTCAATAGTTGGGTTGCCCGGCTCCTGTGGTTACTACCTTACGTTCGATTGTTCATCTAAGGAAGTAAAGGGAGAACATTGCGATTCTGTTTCTAGTTAGCCGGATAAACACCTCAATACAGAAAGCCGAAAACTGACTGTCATGATGCCACGAGAGCTGGTCAGCTATTCGGTGACTCAGTATAAATCTCTTGCGATTTTTTCCGTGTCACGCGTAGGAGTTGTTTTTACCTAGTCAGGTGTCTATAACAACCTAGTTCAGATAACCGAACAATACCAGGGGTTGCGCCTACAATCTTATTGTCAAACTACTATGGCTAAGTGAGAGTGATAAAGCCGCATGGTCTGATTGCCTGGTTCGCCGCACTAGCACCTCCTTCAAGGACCAAATCATTGGGATAAGAGTGTTTTTGTGTTGTTCCCAACACCACCGTACTAAGTACGTGAGGGGCTGAAGCCGACGACTGGCAAACAGTCGGTGTACAGAAGTAGGGGCTCTACTTTGTACCCCTTTACCTGTGCACGGGCAGTCAGAACCACGTCTACGGCCGCACTTAGCAGGGAAGAGGAGGGAGGCCGAAGCCACAAGACAATCAAGCAACGCCAAGACCAGAAACACGAAGAGCAAGGGGGCGAGGTGGACTCCCCCGGCAAGACCCTTGCCGAGACAACTTGCCCAACACCAGCGGAGTGCGCCACCCTTGAGCCCGAGGCTTCCAACATCATCAACCACATTAGAACCAAGGCTCGGGAGACACCTCCATGGTGGCATGCAGATCTTTGTGAAGATCATTGACACACAATATCAAATGAGGACCAGAAGACGACGATCCTCGGCACGATCCTTCTCGAGGAAACCCACGAGGCCTCCGACAAGATCCTTGCCGGGCACGACCGCAATGCCGCAGGAAGACCCTTGCCGGGGCCCCGGCAAGACCCTTGCCGAAGCAATCAACAGGGCCGCGGCCAGGACCGCAGCTGCCAAGGTTCCACCGCCGTTCCCATGCAGCTGCTAGCCCAACCAGCCAGGCGAGCACCTACGTGGCAACTTGCGGCCCCGAGGCCAACTCAGCAAGCACCTGCATGGTGTCATGCAGATCTTCGTGAAGACGCTGCCACCACGCCAGCTCAGAAGCCTGCTAGCCTACATGGTGCCACACGCCTCACTGGCCAGGGCGCGTGTCAAGGCAAGGCGAGGCGATGACGGATGGGACGGGCCTCATTTCCATCCCCGATAAAGCGACGGGACACCTAAGGAGCGCATTTAATGCGTCCTGTCCCATAACGACTAGCGATAAGCATAGCTAATGTACGCTATCCACCTGCTATGTACGGAATGAAACCTTCGGGAGCATGATTTTTGGAACGAACATGATCCAGGAGACGTTGAGTACAAGCCAGGGAAGCTTCAAGGAGGCCAGGAGAAAGGAGGTCGCACCTACCCCCTCCGGGTGCGCCCCCTGTCTCGTGAGCCCCTCGAGCGTCCCCCGACCCACTTCTTTCCCCTATATATTCCCATATACCCTAAAACCATCGAATATGAAGATAGATCGGGAGTTCCGCCACCGCAAGCCTTTGTATCCACCAACAACCTCTCGGGATCCCGTTCCGGCACCTTGCCGGAGGGGGAATCCCTCACTGGTGGCCATCTTCATCATCCCGGCGCTCTCCATGACGAGGAAGGAGTAGTTCACTCTCGGGACTGATGGTATGTACCAGTAGCTATGTGTTTGATCTCTCTCTCTCATGTTCTCTCTATGGAACGATTTTGATGTATCGCGAGCTTTGCTATTATAGTTGGATCTTATGATGTTTCTTCCCCTCTACTCTCTTGTGATGAATTGAGTTTTCCCTTTGAAGTTATCTTATCGGATTGAGTCTTTAAGGATTTGAGAACACTTGATGTATGTCCTGCCGTGTTTATCTGTGGTGACAATGGGATATAACGTGATCCACTTGATGTATGTTTTGTTGATCAACTTGCGGGTTCCGCCCATGATCCTATGCATAGGGGTTGGCACATGTTTTCGTCTTGGCTCTCTGATAGAAACTTTGGGGCACTCTTTGAAGTACTTTGTGTTGGTTGAATAGATGAATCTGAGATTGTGTGATGCATATCGTATAATCATGCCCACGGATACTTGAGGTGACAATGGATTATCTAGGTGACATTAGGGTTTTGGTTGATTGGTGTCTTATGGTGTTATTCTAGTACGAACTCTTGAATAGATTGATCAAAAAGAATAACTTTGAGGTGGTTTCGTACGCTACCATAATCTCTTTGTTTGTTCTCCGCGATTAGTGGCTTTAGAGTGACTCTTTGTTGCATGTTGAGGGATTGTTATATGATCTATCTATGTTATTATTGTTGAGAGAACTTGCACTAGTGAAGGTATGAACCTTAGCCCTTGTTTCCTACCATTGCGATACCGTTTACGCTCACTTTTATCATTAGTTACCTTGCTGTTTTTGTATTTTCAGATTACAAAAACCTATATCTACTATCCATATTGCACTTGTATCACCATCTCTTTGCCGAACTAGTGCACCTATACAATTTACCATTGTATTGGGTGTGTTGGGGACACAAGAGACTCTTTGTTATTTGGTTGCAGGGTTGTTTGAGAGAGACCATCTTCATCCTACGCCTCCCATGGATTGATAAACCTTAGGTCATCCACTTGAGGGAAATCTGCTACTGTCCTACAAACCTGTGCACTTGCAGGCCCAACAACGTGTACAAGAAGAAGGTTGTGTAGTAGACATCACAAGTCACGCATCGTAGCTAGCTCGAGAACACTGAAATACACACCAAAGCAGAACTAGGATATTACGCGATACCCGCAGCCCAAACCTGGGTAAGCGACCTTTGTGCTGGCTCTTAGACCCACTCTTCTCACAACCCCGTGCGTGCCGCCCACAGTAGGGATTCCGTTGATCCCATAGTGTCGTTTCCACCGACATATTTGGTGTGATGTCGGTGGGAACGACACCTATGGGATCAACGGAATCCCTACTGTGGTCGGCGGGCGTGGGGTTGTGAGAATAACGGGTCTAAGAGCCAGCAGAAAGGTCGTTTATCCAGTAGGGATTCCGTTGATCCCATAGGTGTCGTTTCCACCGACATCTTTGGCATGCCAGGCAGGGGGCGCAGTTGTGAAACTCTGGTCTAGCAGTCCTCCATCGCCATGGCTTCCAAGGAAGAAGGCGATCGAACAGGCGGCACCATCTGCGGATGCAGTGAGCGCTCACGCAACGACAGAAAAGCTAAGGCACGCAAACACTTTCTGTGTTTCTTTTTATATAAGGCTATTCTCCTTGAGAGATCTTTCCCTCTTATACGAAACCTGCACGTAATGGGTCCCTTCCACTATTGGCAACGCCTTCGTTCTGTTTCGAGTCCGCTCAACAGTTCAAGCGGCTGCATCAAAAATGGCAGGGTAGCCTTCGCTATTGGCAACGCTCTCGTTCTGTCTCGAGTCCGCTCGACAGCTCGAGCAGCCACGCTGAGAACGGCAAGGTGGTTCACCTGGTAGCACGCACGGATAGTTAAATGATCCAATTATGTTATTATTGTTGAGAGAACTTGCACTAGTGAAAGTATGAACCCTAGGCCTTGTTTCCTAGCATTGCAATACTGTTTGTGCTTACTTTTATCATTAGTTACCTTGCTGTTTTATAATTTCAGATTATAAAAACCTATATCTACCATCCATATTGCACTTGTATCACCATCTCTTCGTCGAACTACTGCACCTATACAATTTACCATTCTATTGGGTGTGTTGGGGACACAAGAGACTCTTTGTTATTTGGTTGCAGGGTTGTCTTTCGTGAGTATGATGAAAAGGAAAATTGTGCTCAAGTGCTAGAAGAAGAAATCTATAAAATGTTTGATACTAAATCTTGGAATGATGAGCATGATTGCAATGTTGTTAGTATAAACTATTTGAATATCCATAGTACTAATGATGGTTGCACTAGTTATAATGAAAATATCTCTTATAAGCATGTCGATTTTTGTGGAGTAGATTGGGTTTGCAAGTACACACCAAATAGGGAAAATAGATATTGCAAGAGGCATAAGTATTTAGAAACTAAAGGGTTGCAAGAAAGTCTTGATGTTTGTGATGAAAAATTCAATTCTTTTCACGCCCCTTGTGAACTTTGCAATGAACGTGATCATTTAAATCTGCAATGCAAATTGTTTCATGATCGAATCATGTCCAAAAATTGTGATAACTTGATTACCATTGAGCATCATAAAGAGCTTAGTCTTCTTTTGGGGTATGAAGAAATGAAATGTATAACTGAGGGTATTCCAAAATTTATTCTCGATAAATGTCTTGATTTTGATCTAGAGAAGATTTATTTGTATTGTGCGGTGAATTTCATTGAAAATCCTTATATTGCTAATTACCTAAAGAAAAGAAAGCAATTAGAAGGTGACGAGAATACTAATGAAAGGGAAGAGACTTCCCAATATCCTCCTGTTATTTCTTATGATGAATCAGGTAACGAGGAGGAGCTTTCTATTCAACCAATCTCATCAATAAGGAGCTCAAAGAAGAAGGTTGAACCCACACATAATGTGAAGAAGAAAAAGAAAAGAAGGTGCAACAAAGGTAAAAAGGTATCCCTCCCAAATGATGTTTCTCATACTACTCATTGTGATGATGATAATTGCTATACTATTGGTGCTATCCATACTATTAATGATGAGAGTGATTATGCTTATGATATGAAAAGGCCCAATCTAGGGGAAGCTATGTTTGATAAGGATGAAATATTTGAGAATATATTTGCTGAAATTAATGTTTGTCCCAAGCTTGGGGATGCTATGTTTAATGAAGATGATATTTTTAGCATACCAAGTTTTGATATGCAAAGTTGTTATGATGATAGCATGCCTCTTACCTATGATGATTATAATTACGAAAGTGGATTTGGAAGAGTGTCAACTTTATTTAGTGATTCCACTATCTTGGGAGAGGTTTCAATCGATTATGATGAGAAGGAAGTTGCTACTTATGATGATTATTGTGATGAAACCTATGCTATAAAAAGTAGTGATAATTATATTTATAAAACTTGGCATGATTATGATTACCATTTTTCTAAACATTACTCTTTTAATGTGGAAACAATTTTTAGTGTTCAAGTCTCTTATGATACTCCCACTATTTCGAATGAGATGAATTTTGCTTATGTGGAGAGTAGTAAATTTTCTATGCTTGTAGATCATGAAAATAATGCTTTAGGTGCTGGTTATATTGTTGAATTCGTTCATGATTCTACTGAAAATTATTATGAGGTGGGAACATATGCTTGTAGGAATTGCAATTATATCAAGTTTCCTCTCTATGTGTTGAAAATCTTGAAGCTATGCTTGTTTTACCTTCCTATGGTTGTTGATTATTGTTCTCATAAGTTGTTTTCTCACAAAATCCCTATGCATAGGAAGTGGGTTAGACTTAAATGTGCTAGTCATATTCTTCATGATGCTCCCGTTATGTTTCAACTCTTATCTTTTATGTGAGCATCATTGCCATCATCATGCCTAGCTAGAAAGGCATTAAAGAAAAGCGCTTGTTGGGAGACAACCCAATATTTACCCTTACTGTTTTTGTGTGTCCACATGATTATGCTACTGTATTAATCATGTTTTATAGCTTTTGTTTCAGTAACGTGCCAAGTAAGACCTTTAGGATATCTTATGGTGATAGTTGTGTTGATCCTGCTAAGAATCCGAAACTTTTGCACATAGTAAATTATTTTTGTTAATTCACAAAAACGCGCTTCTGATGTGATTCTTTTTGCTCTGGATGTTACACAAATTTCGTAGGACTTCCTAATTTGGTGGGATTTTTGGAGTTCCAGAAGTATACGTTTGATACAGATTACTACAGACTGTTCTGCTTTTGACAGATTCTGTTTTCCATGTGTTGTTTGCTTATTTTGGTGAATCTATGAGTAGTATCAGAGGGTATGAACGATAGATAAGTTGGAGTACAGTAGATATTACACCAATATGAATTTAGAATGAGTTCATTACAGTACCCAAGTGGTGGTTTTATTTTCTTATACTAACGGAGCTTATAAGTTTTCTGTTGAGTTTTGTGTTGTGGAGTTTTCAAGTTTTGGGTACAGATTTGATGGACTATGGAATAAGGAGTGGCAAGAGCATAAGCTTGGGGATGCGCAAGGCACCCCAAGGTAATATTCAAGGACAACCAAGAGCCTAAGCTTGGGGATGCCCCGGAAGGCATCCCCTCTTTCGTCTTCGTTCATCGGTAACTTTACTTGGAGCTATATTTTTATTCACCTCATGATATGTGTTTTGCTTGGAGCATCATTTTCTTTTGTTAGTATTTGCTTGCTGTTATTTAGAATAATGTTTTGCATCTTTAGTTTCAATAAAAATGTCAAGGATAGCCTTTGCCGTGCTTATTTTGCAAGTATACATGTTGCTGTTTCAAAACAGAAAGTTTACCGCTGTTGAAAAAATTCCCTGGAAAAGTCAGAGAATGATATAATGTTGAAACTTTTTGCATAATGAGCTCTGATAAATCTTCTACAGCTTAGTATTTTTCTCATAATTTTTGGAGTTCGGTAAGTATGAAGAATCTTGCATTATTTACAGACTATACTGTTTTGGCACATTGCTGTTTTGTTTGCATTGTTTGCATATGTTTGCTTGTTTAATGATTCTATTTGAGGATAGGAGTATTAAATATGCAGAGACATTTAGTATACAATGTTGAATAATAATTTTAGTGATTTGTTACATTACAAAATGATAAGGTTTTGCATTGGTTTATACTAACCTATCTCACGAGTTCTTGTTGAGTTTGATGTGGATGAAGCTTTTGATAAAAAGAGAAACCATGATATTAGAGGAATTGATGAGACACAAAAGTTCAAGCTTGGGGATGCCCAAGGCACCGCAAGATAATATTTCAAGAAGTATCAAGCATCTAAGCTTGGGGATGCCTCGGTAGGCATCCCACCTTTCTTCTTCAACCATTATCGGTTAGTATCGGTTGAACCTAAGTTTTTGCTTATTCACATGAGTTGTGCTATCCTTGCAATGTCATTTTATTTTGGTTTGCTTGATGTTTGAATACAATACCAAGATCTGAAATTCTTAAATGAGAGATAGTCTTCACATAGTGATAAGTGCATTTCATATATATAATTTGGCACTCAAATTTAGCATCTATCGTGATATATCCATCCATTCTTGCTATGAGTTGTGATATATTTGAATGAAAATCATATAAAAGATCATTTACTTGTCATTTGTTTCTTTTGCAGAAAAGTGCGCAAGGCACTATAATCGTCAAGATTTCTACTATGTGGCTAACGAGAAGAGAGAAGGGCTTGTGTGTGACGACAAGAAGTAATCAAAGGGGCTAACTATAGAAGAGAGGGGATCTACTTGGGAAGGAAGAAGATAGTAGGAGGGCCCATGTGCAAACATCAAAATCTGCCGTGAGGGGATCAAAATCCCTAGGTCACTACACAATTCCCCGAGGCCTGGCATCTCATCTCTCTCCCTCACCCCTCCTTCTCCACCACCGGCCGCCGCCGCGGCCAGGCCGGCATGGCGGTGCGCCTGCTGCTCCTCCACTCAGCCACGAGCACCATCCGCCGCACCATCCATCCATCCCAGCCACGCCGCGCCATCCATCCACCACTCCACCAGCGCCATCCCTCCACTTCGCCGTCGCGCGTCCCATCAGACACGAGGACGCGGGCATCTGAACCTCCGCGTGAGCGCTCCTCCCCGCTCCTTCTCTTTTCCATCACCGCCCCTTGCTTCTTTCCTCCACTCCTCCATCGCTCTGCAGCTTCCCCTTCCCTTTCCTCGCAGTTGACCCTGTTCTCAATCTCTGCTGCTCTTCTCAATCCTCGAAACTGCTACCTCTCTCTTGCTGCTCCCGTTCTGCTTCTCCTCTTGCTGCTGCTGCTTGTGCGCTACAGCTGCACCTTCTTCTCCTGCCTACTACTTCTTCTTCTTCCCTGCGTCACTTCTGCTGCTCCTGCTCTTCTCTGCCTCGCCACTATTCTTCTTACATGAACCTCAAAACTGCTGCTGCTCTCTTTCTTTCTCTTTCTCTCACTCTTTCTATGTGTGTGTGTAGTTGCTGATAGTTACTACTAGATGCTAGACCAATTACATTCAAATCAGCATTAGCTCTCTATGTGTCTGTAAGTCAGTTAGTGTACTGTTCTGTTCTGAAAAGGTGAAACTTGTGTACTGTTCTGAACACCTAATTTATGTAAAATGAAGATATGTAATACCTTGTAAGGTTCAGATTTTAGTTCTGTTTCATACTTGCAGCTATAGTGCAGGATTAATATATGGTCTATGTGATTTTGCTTCCAAGTTATTTCTCTGTACTAGTTAATTTTCTATTTGTTTGATGTTCAGCTCTTGTGCTACTTGTCAAGTGAGACGTGTAAATTCGACATTTTCTAGTACCTGTGTTAGCTCCAAGTACCTGTGATATATATACATATGTGTGTGTCTGTGATGTGATACATTTATGTTCTGTCCTGCAATCTTGTTTCTTCCCTCTGTTCATGTTCGATAGTTATATTTGTGTCCTTGTCATGTTACGTTCATGTCCTTTCACTTCTCTTGTCATTGATGTATGCTCGTATTAGTATTTTAATTTCTCAAGCATTACGGAAATAACAAAAAGACAATGAGTAAAATCTGAATCTCCATGTGCTCTTTGCATTTTCTTTGTCGACGATCATTGGAACAACCTTGTTTAGTGTAGGTTTATTTTCTTGCTTTCATAATCTGAATTGTGTTACCTAGCTTTAGCCAAGCACGATCATCGATTTGCCTAGTCCCTGAGGAGAACACGACATCCGTAGTTTGGGCACAAAAACCCTGCTATATTATAATTGATCATTTTTTCGCCGTTGCCGGGGACTAGCGTCGAGCGATTATGTTAGCTATAGACTAGGTTTATTTTAGTTTCATGTTTAATTCATCGTGTATTTCTTTTTCTGTGTTTCTTTTATATTTTTTCCTTGTTGTTGCTTCGGCTTATTAGGATACTAACATTCTGACTAGTATTTACTGTTTATGAGTGTGCGTAGGAAATCTGATCTATTTGCAGGTTGATTGATAGTTACACTTGGTGGAGATATGGTGATGCTTCGTGATATTTGGATGCCAAGCAGCCAATGCTATTTCACAGGGCCACTTTGGCCGTCTTTTGAGGCAGAAAATTTTGAGCTAAAGCCTGGTCTTATTGCTTTGGTTCAACAACAACAGTTTGGAGGTCTGCTCACTGAGGATCCCTATGAGCACTTATACCGAGTCATGGAGTATTCAGGTACAGTCAAGTACCATGGAGTTCCTCAAGATGCTATCAAGTGCATGCTATTCTCATTCTCTCTCCGGGGTGATGCTCGTGCTTGGTATCGATCCTTGCCGTCAAGATCATTCAGTTGGAATGAGATATCACAAGCTTTCTTGGATAAATATTTCCGACTACACAAGCAGTCCGCAATTTGAGATGAGATCCTCAGCTTCGTTCAGCGTGAAGGCGAGAGCTTGTATGATGCTTGGGAGAGATACAAGGCTTTATTCAGGAGATGTCCTAACCACGAGCTCGAGAGATGGTTAGAGATGCAAATATTCTATAGAGGATTGACTTCGAACACTCGAGCTTATGTCGATATGGCAGCGGGTGGAGCTATTACAAACAAGACACTTGATGAAGCTTTTCTGCTGATTGAGAGCATAGCTTTCCACCAACTTCAGCGGTACAATAAGAAGCCCATGTCTGATTCATTGGTTTGCTTGCAACAAATCACTACACCTCAGCCACCAATTCTTACACAGAACCCTGAACCTCTATCTTAGTGTGACAAGATTGAGCTTGCATGGATTATCTTTGACGATGATGACACCATTCTAGTTGACACACACGCTACAGATCATATGGATACTAGTTTTGGAGATTCGGTTTTGCATTGTGATGATTCTTCCATGGATGGGCCAGAGCTGTAGTTAGTTGTTTTTGATATTGAGGAGTCACCTTTAGTTGATATTGATCATGTGCTGCTAGAGCCACATATGGAGAAGTTCACCTTCGATGATGTTAGCCGTATTGCTTCCCCCACACATGAGCCTGAGATGGAGAGCTTCATGGTTGAGTATGGTGAGGTGGATTCAGATGTCAAGGAGCCAAGCTCTACTATTTCACTTGTTGACACGAGTCCGGTTGAAATTTCTACTACCACACCTCACTTGGTATCTTCAATTGAGGTAGTTCTGAAGCTTCTTCCTAACTATCTCAGGTATGATCTTAGCTTTCTGGACAAGACATGTCATATCGCTGATATTGCCTATGCCCCATGTGACTTGTTGTGGATACATGTTCCTGATTTGATCAATAGATATACTTATATGATAGGGTACTCTATCGATGACTTAGAGGGCATTCTCTCTGTCACTTGTATTGGCTTGGTTGTTGGGTGTGCTTTTAGGTTTTTGCTTGTGCACGATCCGTTACATGCTAACCAGGTTCGAGGTGACATTCCTTGGGACCCTGGTGGACTCAGAGCATGGGGATGAGGAGAAGCAAGGGGGCACACACGAGGAAGGGAGAAGCTGGAGCAGGCATGAGGATAGAGAAGCAAAAGGAGAGGAGCTGCAGTTGGTGAGGTGATCGAGCGAGTGCTACTTCCTATGAAAACCCGGTGAGCTGTTTCATGACCCATTCCTAGTATATCATCCATTGATACATGCTGAAATCAAATGTTATTTGGGTTGCTTAAGCCATGTCTTAAATGTTGCCCCACTGAATTTTACTTGACATATGGTGCTTGATGAGAATATGTGAACTGAGTGTTGAATGCCTGGTAAACTAGTGATCTATACAATGCTTGCTTTGCTGAAAGTAGTGGAAGTTATTAGTTTTGAGTGCTCAAATCCCTAGTATACTAGAAAACTTAATCATTTTCTGCTTTTACCTCGATACACCTAGATCACCACGTTTAGATGCTGAATTTGTGCTAAGTGTGTTCCCATTGAGAGCAATCACCTAACCACTATGGATTAGCATGCTATGTTCCCTGGATCGGTAGCATGTGAACCAGACATGGAGAAGTGATGATTCCTATTTTTGTGCTTATGTGTTGTTCATTTAAGATAAGTAATAATGAATAAATAAGTCTGACTACCTACAGTAGCATGTCATGTTCCCGGGATCGGTGGCATGTGAAATCGGGTTAGCTTGGGCAGTAATTAATAATAAAAAATGTAATTGTCGAACCAGGTGTATACCATGTTCTCGGGATCAGTGGTATGTTCCTTTGGGGAGACAAACAAAAAAACTAATAATTGGTCGAGCCAGGTGTATACCATGTTCTCGGGATCGGTGGTATGTTCCTATGGTGAGACTAATAATAATATAATCATTGCTTTATCTCTGTAAATAAGTGATTTGATCACAAGATTTAATTCCAGTTCATTTTGTTCTTGGGATCATGCTCTCTTTAGGAACCATTTGGCGCAGTCATCATTTAAACTTGTTGATCCTCTTTTATCTCTGTAAAAGTTTAAAATGGTCATGCTTACTAGTATCCTACTGCTTTGTAGCAGTCCTAACCATTAATTTTCACTAGCTAAGTCTGAAGCATGCCTTGTTTGGAGATCTATTTTACCAGGACATTCCTTACTCAGTTTACTGTTCATTATCTTGCCTTTGTCATATTCCTTTGCTTGAGGACAAGCAAAGATTTAAGTGTGGGGGAACTTGATAAGTATATTTCACATATACAAATTTGGCACTCAAATTTAGCATCTATCGTGATATATCCATCCATTCTTGCTATGAGTTGTGATATATTTGAATGAAAATCATATAAAAGATCATTTACTTGTCATTTGTCTCTTTTGCAGAAAAGTGTGCAAGGCACTATAATCGTCAAGATTTATACTATGTGGCTAACGAGAAGAGAGAAGGGCTTGTGTGTGACGACAAGAAGTAACCAAAGGGGCTGACTGTAGAAGAGAGGGGATCTACTTGGGAAGGAAGTGTTGGGGAACGTTGCAGAAAATTAAAATTTTTCCTACGGTTTCACCAAGATCCATCTATGAGTTCATCTAAGAAACGAGTAAAGGGAGTGAGTTTGCATCTACATACCACTTGTAGATCGAGTGCGGAAGCGTTCAAGGGGATGGTGATGATGGAGTCGTACTCGTCGTGATTCGGATCACCGATGACCAAGTGCTGAACGGACAGCACCTCCGCGTTCAACACACGTACGGGACGGACGACGTCTCCTCCGTCTTGATCCAGCAAGGAGGAAGGAGAGGTTGAGCAAGGCAGCTCCAACGGCAGCACGACGGCGTGGTGTAGTTGGTGCAGCAGTACTCCGACAGGGCTTCGCCAAGCACGTACGGAGGAGGAGAGGTGTTGGGGAGGGGAGGGGCTGCGCCTTGAGTTGTGTTCAACAGCCCTCCCCTCACCCATCTATTTATAGGGGAAGGGGCAACGGGGGCCGACCCCTCTAGATGGTATCTAGAGGGGGGGCGGCGGCCAGGGAGGGGAGGCTTGCCCCCCAAGCAAGGGGGGCGCCCCCCTTAGGGTTTCCCCCCCAACCCTAGGCGCATGGGCCCAAGGTGGGGTGCATGCCCAGCCCTCCAGGGGCTTGCTCCCTGCCCCTTGCGGCCCATGTGGACCTCCGGGAGGGGTGGCCCCTCCCGGTGGACCCCCGGAACCCCTCCGGTAGCCCCGGTACAATATTGATAGGACCCCGAATTCTTTCGGTGTTCGTATGACAACTTCCCATATATAAAACTTCACCTTCGGACCATTCCGGAACTCCTCGTGACGTCCGGGATCTCATCCGGGACTCCAAACAACTTTCGGTAATCACATACAAGTCTTCCTAATAACCCTAGCGTCACCGAACCTTAAGTGTGTAGACCCTACGGGTTCGGGAGACATGCAGACATGACCGAGACTCTCCCGTCAATAACCAACAGCGGGATCTGGATACCCATGTTGGCTCCCACATGCTCCTCCATGATGTCATCGGATGAACCACGATGTCGAGGATTCGATCAAACCCCGTATACAATTCCCTTTGTCAATCGGTACGTTACTTGCCCGAGACCCGATCGTCAGTATCCCAATACCTTGTTCAGTCTCGTTACCGGCAAGTCACTTTACTCGTACCGTAATGCATGATCCCGTGATCAACCACTTGGTCACTTTGAGCTCATTATGATGATGCATTACCGAGTGGGCCCGGAGATACCTCTCCGTCATACGGAGTGACAAATCCCAGTCTCGATCCGTGTCAACCCAACAGACACTTCCGGAGATACCTGTAGTGCACCTTTATAATCACCCAGTTACGTTGTGACGTTTGATACACCCAAAGCACTCATACGGTATCCGGGAGCTACACGATCTCATGGTCGAAGGAAGAGATACTTGACATTGGAAAAGCTCTAGCAAACGAACTAACCGACCTTTGTGCTATGCTTAGGATTGGGTCTTGTCCATCACATCATTCTCCTAAAGATGTCATCCCGTTATCAACGACATCCAATGTCCATAGCTAGGAAACCATGACTATCTGTTGATCACAACGAGCTAGTCAACTAGAGGCTCACTAGGGACATATTGTGGTCTATGTATTCACACGTGTATTACGATTTCCGGATAATATAGTTATAGCATGAATAAAAGACTATTATCATCAACAAAGAAATATAATAATAACACTTTTATTATTGCCTCTAGGGCATATTTCCAACAGTCTCCCACTTGCACTAGAGTCAATAATCTAGTTACATTGTGATGAATCGAACGCCCATAGAGTCCTGGTGCTGATCATGTTTTACTCGCGAGAGAGGTTTAGTCAATGGATCTGCGACATTCAGATCCATATGTACTTTGCAAATTTCTATGTCTCCATCTTGAACATTTTCACGGATGGATTTGAAACGACGCTTGATGTGCCTGGTCTTCTTGTGAAATCTGGGCTCCTTCGCAAGGGCAATAGCTCCAGTATTGTCACAGAAAAGTTTGATCGGCCCCGACGCATTGGGTATGACTCCGAGGTCGGTCATGAACTCCTTCACCCAAATAGCTTCATGCGCTGCCTCCGAGGCTGCCATGTACTCCGCTTCACATGTAGATCCCGCCACGACGCTCTGCTTGCAGATGCACCAGCTTACTGCTCCACCATTCAACACATACACGTATCCGGTTTGTGACTTAGAGTCATCCAGATCTGTGTCGAAGCTAGCGTCGATGTAACCCTTTACAACGAGCTCTTCGTCACCTTCATAAACGAGAAACATGTCCTTTGTCCTTTTCAGGTACTTCAGGATATTCTTGACCGCTGTCAAGTGTTCCTTGCCGGGATTACTTTGGTACCTACCTACCAAACTTACGGCAAGGTTTACATCAGGTCTGGTACACAGCATGGCATACATAATAGATCCTATGGCTGAAGCATAGGGGATGACACTCATCTCTTCTTTATCTTTTGCCGTGGTCGGGCATTGAGCCGAGCTCAATCTCACACCTTGCAATACAGGCAAGAACCCCTTCTTGGACTGATCCATTTTGAACTTCTTCAAAATCTTATCAAGGTATGTGCTTTGTGAAAGACCTATGAGGCGTCTTGATCTATCCCTATAGATCTTGATGCCTAATATATAAGCAGCTTCTCCAAGGTCCTTCATTGAAAAACACTTATTCAAGTAGGCCTTAATGCTATCCAAAAGTTCTATATCATTTCCCATCAAGAGTATGTCATCTACATATAATATGAGAAATGCTACAGAGCTCCCACTCACTTTCTTGTAAACGCAGGCTTCTCCATAAGTCTGCATAAACCCAAACGATTTGATCATCTCATCAAAGCGAATATTCCAACTCCGAGATGCTTGCACCAGCCCATAAATGGATCGCTGGAGCTTGCACACTTTGTTAGCGTTCTTAGGATCAACAAAACCTTCCGGTTGCATCATATACAGTTCTTCCTTAAGATGCCCGTTAAGGAATGCCGTTTTGACATCCATCTGCCATATCTCATAATCATAGTATGCGGCAATTGCTAACATGATTCGGACGGACTTCAGCTTCGCTACGGGAGAGAATGTCTCGTCGTAGTCAATCCCTTGAACTTGTCGATAACCCTTAGCGACAAGTCGAGCTTTATAGATGGTAACATTGCCATCCGCGTCCGTCTTCTTCTTAAAGATCCATTTGTTTTCTATCGCTCGCCGATCATCGGGCAAGTCTGTCAAAGTCCATACTTTGTTTTCATACATGGATTCTATCTCGGATTTCATGGCTTCAAGCCATTTGTTGGAATCTGGGCCCGCCATCGCTTCTTCATAGTTCGAAGGTTCACCGTTGTCCAACAACATGATTTCCAGGACAGGGTTGCCGTACCACTCTCGTGCGGAACGTGTCCTTGTGGACCTACGAAGTTCAGTAGCAACTTGATCGGAAGTACCTTGATCATCATCATCATTCTCCTCTTCAGTAGGTGTAGGCATCACAGGAACATTTTCTTGAGCTGCACTACTATCCCTTTCAAGAGGTAGTACTTCATCGAGTTCTACTTTCCTCCCACTTACTTCTTTCGAGAGAAACTCTTTTTCCAGAAAGCATCCGTTCTTGGCAACAAAGATCTTGCCCTCGGATCTTAAGTAGAAGGTATACCCAACGGTTTCCTTAGGGTATCCTATGAAGACGCATTTTTCCGACTTGGGTTCGAGCTTTTCAGATTGAAGTTTCTTGACATAAGCATCGCATCCCCAAACTTTTAGAAACGACAGCTTAGGTTTCTTCCCAAACCATAATTCATATGTTGTCGTCTCAACGGATTTAGACGGTGCCCTATTTAAAGTGAATGTAGCTGTCTCTAGAGCGTATCGCCAAAATGATAGCGGTAAATCGGTAAGAGACATCATAGACCGCACCATATCCAATACAGTGCGATTATGATGTTCGGACACACCGTTACGCTGAGGTGTTCCAGGCGGCGTGAGTTGTGAAACGATTCCACATTTTCTTAAGTGTGTACCAAATTCGTGACTTAAGTATTCTCCTCCACGATCTGATTGTTGGAACTTTATCTTTCGGTCACGTTGATTCTCTACCTCATTTTGAAATTCCTTGAACTTTTCAAAGGTCTCAGACTTGTGTTTCATTAAGTAGACATACCCATATCTACTCAAGTCATCAGTGAGAGTGAGAACATAACGATATCCTCCGCGAGCCTCAACGCTCATTGGACCGCACACATCGGTATGTATGATTTCCAACAAGTTGGTTGCTCGCTCCATTGTTCCGGAGAACGGAGTTTTGGTCATCTCGCCCATGAGGCATGGTTCGCATGTGTCAAATGATTCATAATCTAGAGACTCCAAAAGTCCATCAGCATGGAGCTTCTTCATGCGCTTGACACCAATGTGACCAAGGCGGCAGTGCCACAAGTATGTGGGACTATCGTTATCAACTTTACATCTTTTGGTATTCACGCTATGAATATGTGTAACACTAAGCTCGAGATTCATTAAGAATAAACCATTGACCATCGGAGCATGACCATAAAACATATCTCTCATATAAATAGAACAACCATTATTCTCGGATTTAAATGAGTAGCCATCTCGTATCAAACGAGATCCAGATACAATGTTCATGCTGAAACTTGGCACGAAATAACAATTATTAAGGTTCAAAACTAATCCCGTAGTTAAATGTAGAGGTAGCGTGCCGACGGCGATCACATCGACTCTGGAACCATTCCCGACGCGCATCGTCACCTCGTCCTTCGCCAGTCTCCGCTTATTCCGCAGCTCCTGCTGTGAGTTACAAATATGAGCAACGACACCGGTATCAAATACCCAGGAGTTACTACGAGTACTGGTAAGGTACACATCAATTACATGTATATCAAATATACCTTTGGTGTTGCCGGCCTTCTTATCCGCTAAGTATTTGGGGCAGTTCCGCTTCCAGTGACCCTTCCCCTTGCAATAAAAGCACTCAGTCTCAGGCTTGGGTCCATTCTTTGACTTCTTCCCGGTAACAGGCTTACGAGGCGCGGCAACATCCTTGCCGTCCTTCTTGAAGTTCTTCTTGCCCTTGCCCTTCTTGAACTTAGTGGTCTTATTGACCATCAACACTTGATGTTCTTTCACGAGTCTGCCAATCATTCATAATGTCTTGGTTCTCTGGGACGGGAGCGTCACCTAGCGGTCCTTCTAGGACATATTGTTTCCTGGCAGCTATGAGGATGATCCTCAAGTTCCGGACCCAGTCCGTATAGTTGCTTCCATCATCTTTCAGCTTGGTTTTCTCTAGGAACGCGTTGAAGTTCATGTTGACATGAGCGTTGGCCATTTGATCTACAAGACATATTTTGCAAAGGTTTTAGATCATGATAATTAAGTTCATCTAATCAAATTATAATGAACTCTCACTCAGATTTGACATCCCTCTAGTCGTCTAAGTGATACACGATCCGAGTCGACTAGGTCGTGTCCGATCATCACGTGAGACGGACTAGTCATCGTCGATGAACATTCTCATGTTGATCGTATCTTCCATACGACTCGTGTTCGACCTTTCGGTCTCCGTGTTCTGAGGCCATGTCTGTACATGCTAGGCTCGTCAAGTTAACCCTAAGTGTATTGCATGTGTAAATCTGTCTTACACCCGTTGTATGTGAACGTAAGGATCTATCACACCTGATCATCACGTGGTGCTTCGAAGCGACGAACTTTAGCAATGGTGCACAGTTAAGGGATCATCTTATTTACTACCGTCGTTCTAAGTAAACAAGATGCATAAACATAATAAACATCACATGCAATTATATAATAGTGACATGATATGGCCAATATCATATAGCTCCATTGATCTCCATCTTCGGGGCTCCATGATCATCTTGTCACCGGCATGACACCATGATCTCCATCATCATGATCTCCATCATCGTGTCTTCATGGAGTTGTCACGCCAACGACTACTTCTACTTCTATGGCTAACGCGTTTAGCAATAAAGTAAAGTAAGTTACATGGCGTTCTTCAATGACACGCAGGTCATACAAAAATAAAGACAACTCCTATGGCTCCTGCCGGTTGTCATACTCATCGACATGCAAGTCGTGATTCCTATTACAAGAACATGATCTCATACATCACAATATGTCATTCATCATTCATCACAACTTCTGGCCATATCACATCACATGAACAATCGCTGCAAAAACAAGTTAGACGTCCTCTAATTGTTGTTGCATCTTTTACGTGGCTGCAATTGGGTTCTAGCAAGAACGCTTTCTTACCTACGAATAACCACAACGTGATTTTGTCAACTTCTATTTACCCTTCATAACGACCCTTTTCATCGAATCCGCTCCAACTAAAGTGGGAGAGACAGACACCCGCCAGCCACCTTATGCAACTAGTGCATGTCAGTCGGTGGAACCGGTCTCACGTAAGCGTACGTATAAGGTTGGTCCGGGCCGCTTCATCCCACAATACCGCTGAAGCAAGATAAGACTATTAGTGGCAAGCAAGTTGACAAGATCTACGCCCACAACAAAATTGTGTTCTACTCGTGCAAACAGAACTACGCATAGACCTAGCTCATGATGCCACTATTGGGGAACGTTGCAGAAAATTAAAAAATTTCCTACGGTTTCACCAAGATCCATCTATGAGTTCATCTAAGCAACGAGTCAAGGGAGTGAGTTTGCATCTACATACCACTTGTAGACCGAGTGCGGAAGCGTTCAAGGGGATGGTGATGATGGAGTCGTACTCGTTGTGATTTGGATCACCGATGACCAAGTGCTGAACGGACAGCACCTCTACGTTCAACACACGTACGGGACGGACAACGTCTCCTCCGTCTTGATCCAGCAAGGAGGAAGGAGAGGTTGAGGAAGGCAGCTCCAACGGCAGCACGACGGCGTGGTGTAGTTGGTGCAGCAGTACTCCGACAGGGCTTCGCCAAGCCCGTACGGAGGAGGAGAGGTGTTGGGAAGGGGAGGGGCTGCGCCTTGAGTTGTGTTCAGTAGCCCTCCCCTCACCCCTCTATTTATAGGGGAAGGGGCAAGGGGGGCCGACCCCTTTAGATGGGATCTAGAGGGGGGGGGGGGGCGGCCAGGGAGGGGAGGCTTGCCCCCCAAGCAAGGGGGGCGCCCCCCTTAGGGTTTCCCCCCCAACCCTAGGCGCATGGGCCCAAGGTGGGGGGCGCGCCCAGCCCTCCAGGGGCTGGCTCCCTGCCCCTTGCGGCCCATGTGGCCCTCCGGGAGGGGTGGCCCCTCCCGGTGGACCCCCGGAACCCCTCCGGTGGCCCCGGTACAATACCGATAGGACCCCGAATTCTTCCGGTGTCCGTATGACAACTTCCCATATATAAAACTTCACCTCCGGACCATTCCGGAACTCCTCGTGACGTCCGGGATCTCATCCGGGACTCCGAACGACTTTCGTTAATCACATACAAGTCTTCCTAATAACCCTAGCGTCACCGAACCTTAAGTGTGTAGACCCTACGGGTTCGGGAGACATGCAGACATGACCGAGACTCTCCCGTCAATAACCAACAGCGGGATCTGGATACCCATGTTGGCTCCCACATGCTCCTCCATGATGTCAATGGATGAACCACAATGTCGAGGATTCGATCAAACCCCGTATACAATTCCCTTTGTCAATCGGTACGTTACTTGCCCGAGACCCGATCGTCGGTATCCCAATACCTTGTTCAGTCTCGTTACCGGCAAGTCACTTTACTCGTATCGTAATGCATGATCCCGTGATCAACCACTTGGTCACTTTGAGCTCATTATGATGATGCATTACCGAGTGGGCCCAGAGATACCTCTCCGTCATACGGAGTGACAAATCCCAGTCTCGATCCATGTCAACCCAACAGACACTTTCGGAGATACCTGTAGTGCACCTTTATAATCACCCAGTTACGTTGTGACATTTGATACACCCAAAGCACTCCTACGGTATCCGGGAGTTACACGATCTCATGGTCAAAGGAAGAGATACTTGACATTGGAAAAGCTCTAGCAAACGAACTAACCGACCTTTGTGCTACGCTTAGGATTGGGTCTTGTCCATCACATCATTCTCCTAATGATGTGATCCCGTTATCAACGACATCCAATGTCCATAGCCAGGAAACCACGACTATCTGTTGATCACAACGAGCTAGTCAACTAGAGGCTCACTAGGGACATATTGTGGTCTATGTATTCACACGTGTATTACGATTTCCGGATAATACAGTTATAGCATGAATAAAAGACTATTATCATGAACAAAGAAATATAATAATAACACTTTTATTATTGCCTCTAGGGCGTATTTTCAACAGGAAGAAGATAGTAGGAGGGCCCATGTGCAAACATCAAAATGTGCCGTGAGGGGATCAAAATCCCTAGGTCACTACACAATTCCCCGAGGCCTGGCATCTCATCTCTCTCCCTCACCCCTCCTTCTCCACCACCGGCTGCCGCCGCGGCCAGGTTGGCATGGCGGTGCGCTTGCTGCTCCTCCACTCAGCCATGAGCACCATCCGCCGCACCATCCATCCATCCCAGCCGCGCCGCGCCATCCACCCACCACTCCACCAGCGCCATCCCGCCACTTCGCCGTCGCGCGTCCCATCAGACACCAGGACGCAGGTGTCTGAACCTCCGCGTGAGCGCTCCTCCCCGCTCCTTCTCTTTTCTCTCACCGCCCCCTGCTTCTTTCCTCCACTCCTCCATCGCTCTGCAGCTTCCCCTTCCCTTGCCTCGCAGCTGACCGTCTTCTCAATCTCTGCTGCTCCTCTCCATCTCGAAACTGCTACCTCTCTCTTGCTGCTCCCGTTCTGCTTCTCCTCTTGCTGCTACTGCTTGTGCGCTGCAGCTGCACCTTCTTCTCCTGCCTACTGCTTCTTCTTCTTACCTGCGTCACTTCTGCTGCTCCTGCTCTTCTCTGCCTCGCCACTATTCTTCTTACATGAACGTCAAAACTGTTGCTGCTCTCTTTCTTTCTCTTTCTCTCACTCTTTCTATGTGTGTGTGTGTGTAGTTGCTGATAGTTACTACTGGATGCTAGACCAATTACATTCAAATCAGCATTAGCTCTCTATGTTTCTGTAAGTTAGTTAGTGTACTGTTATGTTCTGAAAAGGTGAAACTTGTGTACTGTTCTGAACACCTAATTTATGTAAAATTAAGATATTTAATACCTTGTAAGGTTCTGATTTTAGTTCTGTTTCGTACTTGCAGCTATAGTGCAGGATTAATATATGGTCTATGTGATTTTGCTTCCAAGTTATTTCTCTGTACTAGTTAATTTTCTATTTGTTTGATGTTCAGCTCTTGTGCTATTTGTCAAGTGAGACGTGTAAATTCAACATTTTCTAGTACCTGTGTTAGCTCCAAGTACCTGTGATATATATACATATGTGTGTGTCTGTGATGTGATACATTTATGTTCTGTCCTGCAATCTTGTTTCTTCCCTCTGTTCATGTTCGATAGTTATATTTGTGTCCTTGTCATGTTATGTTCATGTCCTTTCACTTCTCTTGTCATTGATGTATGCTCGTATTAGTATTTTAATTTCTCAAGCATTACGGAAATACCAAAAAGACAATGAGTAAAATCTGAATCTTCATGTCCTCTTTGCATTTTCTTTGTCGACGATCATTGGAACAACCTTGTTTAGTGTAGGTTTATTTTCTTGCTTTCATAATCTGAATTGTGTTACCTAGCTTTAGCCAAGCACGATCATCGATTTGCCTAGTCCCTAAGGAGAACACGACATCCGTAGTTTGGGCGCAAAAACCCTGCTATATTATAATTGATCACATAGTTACATAATTATTTAGCTACTCATTCATCTTCACTTATATCTTTTTGGAGTAGTTTGTCATTTACTCGTGTGCTTCACTTATATCCTATGAGTAAATGGTTGATTGAGTTGAATGTAATAAATCTGAAATTATATATAGCTCATTTGCTTATCCCATGGGGAGCGATGACTTCACATCTAAGAAGTAGAGGTTGTAAATTTATTGAAGGTTAGCATGCATTGTATTGGTCATTTGAACAATTCATGAAAGAATATTGAAGGAAGAGAAATTCCACATATAAATATACTATCCTAGTCATATTTTATAATTGTGAGCACTCATTCAGTATGACATGCTAAAGAGTTGATGTTGGAGAAGGAAGACAACGTAATGGGTTATGTTTTCTCACATCTCAGTTAAAGTATATTGTCATGGATCATTCAAACATGTTGAGCTTGCCTTTACCCCTCATGCTAGCCAAAATTCCTTGCACCAAGTAGAGATACTACTTTTCCTTCCAAATATCATTAAACCTAGTTTTGTCATGAGAGTCCACTATACCTACCTATGGATTGAGTAAGATCCTTCAAGTAAGTTGTCATAGGTGCAAGCAATAAAAAATGCTCTCTAAATATGTATGATCTATTAGTGTGAAGAAAATAAGCTTTATATGATCTTGTTATGGAAGCAATAAAAGCGATGAACTGCATAATAAAGGTCCATATACAAGTGGCAATATAAAGTGACGTTCTTTTGCATTAAGATTTTGTGTATCCAACCATAAAAGCGCATGACAACCTCTGCTTCCCTCTGCGAAGGGCCTATCTTTTACTTTATTTCTTTTACTTTATGCAAGAGTCATGGTGATCTTCACCTTTCCCTTTTTCATTTTATCCTTTGGCAAGCACCTCGTGTTGGAAAGATCCTGATATATATATCCAATTGGATGTAAGTTAGCATGAACTATTATTGTTGACATCACCCAAAGGTGAATACGTCAGGAGGCAACACTATAAGCCCCTATCTTTCTCAGTGTCCGATTGAAACTCCGTAACCATTAGTATTGCATGAGTGTTAGCAATTGTAGAAGACTATACGATAGTTGAGTATGTGGAGTTTGCTAACTCAAAGCTCTGACATAGACCCTTCCTGAAAATAAGATGAATTGTAATTGTTTAATGACTAAGAATGAAGTTTGCTAGTTTTCAAGAAAGTTTACGGTCTATGCTTTAACATGTGAATAGTTTGTTACTTGATCGTGAGAAGTTTTATGAGATGAACTACTATTATGACATATAATCATGATAGAAAAGGTGATTGAAATTATCATTTATCAAACTTCTGCACCTTCTACCATTCACACTTCATAAATTCTTTCTTTTTATCATTTACCTACTCGAGGACGAGTAGGAATTAAGCTTGGGGATGTTGATACGTCTCCAATGTATCTATAATTTATGAAGCATTCATGCTATTTTATTATCTGTTTTGAATGATTACAGGCTTTATTATACACTTTTATATTTCTTTTGGGACTAAGCTATTAACCGGAGGCCCAACCCATATTGTTGTTTTATTGCTTGTTTCAGTATTTCGAAGAAAAGGAATATCAAACAGAGTCCAAACGGAATGAAACCTTCGGGAGCGTGATTTTTGGAACGAACATGATCCGGGAGACTTGGAGTACAAGCCAGAGAAGCTTCGAGGAGGCCAGGAGATAGGAGGGCGCGCCCACCCCCTCTGGGGGCGCCCCCCTGTCTCGTGGGCCCCTCGAGCGTCCCCCGACTGACTTATTTCGCCTATATATTCCTATATACCCTAAAACCTTCGAATACAAAGATAGATTAGGAGTTCCGCCGCCGCAAGCCTCTGCAGCCACCAAAAACCTCTGGGAGCCCGTTCCGGCACCCTGCCGGAGGGGGAATCCCTCACTGGTGGCCATCTTCATCATCCCGACGCTCTCCATGATGAGGAGGGAGTAGTTCACCCTCGGGGTGGAGTGTATGTACCACTAGCTATGTGTTTGATCTCTCTCTCTCTCATGTTCTCTCTATGGCACGATCTTGATGTATCGCGATCTTTGCTATTATAGTTGGATCTTATGATGTTTCTTCCCCTCTACTCTCTTGTGATGAATTGAGTTTTCCCTTTGAAGTTATCTTATCGGATTGAGTCTTTATGGATTTGAGAACACTTGATGTATGTCTTGCCGTGTTTATGTGTGGTGACAATGGGATATCACGTGATCCACTTGATGTATGGTTTGTTGATAAACTTGCGGGTTCCGCCCATGAACCTATGCATAGGGGTTGGCGCACGTTTTCGTCTTGACTCTCCGGTAGAAACTTTGGGGCACTCTTTGAAGTACTTTGTGTTGGTTGAATAGATGAATCTGAGATTGTGTGATGCATCTCGTATAATCATGCCCACGGATACTTGAGGTGACAATGGAGTATCGAAGTGACATTAGGGTTTTGGTCGATTTGTGTCTTAAGGTGTTATTCTAGTACGAACTCTTGAATAGATTGATCCGAAAGAATAACTTTGAGGTGGTTTCGTACCCTAACATAATCTCTTTGTTTGTTCTCCGCTATTAGTGGCTTTGGAGTGACTCTTTGTTGCATGTTGAGGGATTGTTATATGATCTATCTATGTTATTGTTGTTGAGAGAATTTGCACTAGTGAAAGTATGAACCTTAGGCCTTGTTTATTACCATTGCAATACCGTTTAAGCTCACTTTTATCATTAGTTACCTTGCTGTTTTTATATTTTTCAGCTTACAAAAACCCATATCTACTATCCATATTGCACTTGTATCACCATCTCTTCGCCGAACTAGTGCACCTATACAATTTACCATTGTATTGGGTGTGTTGGGGACACAAGAGACTCTTTGTTATTTGGTTGCAGGGTTGTTTGAGAGAGACCATCTTCATCCTACGCCTCCCACGGATTGATAAACCTTAGGTCATCCACTTGAGGGAAATTTGCTACCGTCCTACAAACCTGTGCACTTGCAGGCCCAACAACGTCTACAAGAAGAAGGTTGTGTAGTAGACATCACAAGTCACGCACCGTAGCTACCTCTAGAACACTGAAATACACACCAAAGCAGGACTAGGGTATTACGCGATCCCCGAGGCCCCAACCTGGGTAAACGACCTTTGTGCTGGATCTTAGACCCGCTCTTCTCACAACCCCGTGCGTGCCGACCACAGCAGGGATTCCGTTGATCCCATAGTGTCGTTCCCACCAACATATTTGGTGCGATGTCGGTGGGAACGACACCTATGGGATCAACGGAATCCCTATTGTGGTCGACGGGCGCGACGTTGTGAGAAGAGCGGGTCTAAGAGCCAGTGATGACCCACAAGTATAGGGGATCTATCGTAGTCCTTTTGATAAGTAAGAGTGTCGAACCCAATGAGGAGCAGAAGGAAATGATAAGCGGTTTTCAGCAAGGTAATCTCTGCAAGTACTGAAATAAGTGGTAACAGATAGTTTTGTGATAAGATAAATTGTAATGAGCAACAAGTAACAAAAGTAAATAAAGTGCAGCAAGCTGGCCCAATACTTTTTGTAGCAAAGGACATGCCTGGACAAACTCTTATAATAGGAAAAGCGCTCCCGAGGACACATGGTAATATCATCAAGCTAGTTTTCATCACGCTCATATGATTCGCGTTCGGTACTTTGATAATTTGATATGTGGGTGGACCGGTGCTTGGGTACTGCCCTTACTTGGACAAGCATCCCACTTATGATTAACCTCTATTGTAAGCATCCGCAACTACAACAAAAGTATTAAGGTAAACCTAACCATAGCATGAAACATGTGGATCCAAATCAGCCCCTTACGAAGCAACGCATAAACTAGGGTTTAAGCTTCTGTCACTCTACCAACCCATCATCTACTTATTACTTCCCAATGCCTTCCTCTAGGCCCAAATAATGGTGAAGTGTTATGTAGTCGATGTTCACATAACACCACTAGAGGATAGACAACTAATAGCAAGACTTCTCACTTGTCCTCAGGAACAAACGTAACTACTCACAAAGCATATTCATGTTCATAATCAGAGGGGTAATAATGTGCATATAGGATCTGAACATATGATCTTCCACCAAATAAACCAACTAGCATCAACTACAAAGAGTAATCAACACTACTAGCAAACTACTAGCACAAATCCCGGACTTGGAGACAAGAATTGGATACAAGAGATGAACTAGGGTTTGGAGATGAGATGGTGCGGGTGAAGATGTTGATGGAGATTGCCCTCTCCCAATGAGAGGAGTGTTGGTGATGCCGATGGTGATGATTTCCCCCTCCCGGAGGGAAGTTTCCCCGGCAGAAAAGCTCCACCACAGCCCTAGATTGGTTCCGCCAAGGTTCTGCCTCGTGGCGGCGGAGTCTCGTCCTGAAAGGTTCTCCCTGATTTTTTTCTCATCGAAAGACTTCATATAGGAGAAGATGGGCGTCGGAGAGCCACCAGGGGGCCCCCGAGGTAGGGGGGCGTGCCCAGGGAGGCACCCCCACCCTCGTGAGCAGGGTGTGGGCCCCCTGGTCTTCATCTTTGGCGACCATTTTTCTTTATTTATTCTAAGGTATTCCGTGGAGTTCCAGGACTTTTGGAGTTGCGCAGAATAGTCCTTCAATATTTGCTCTTTTTCCAGCCCAGAATTCCAGTTGCCGGCATTCTCCCTCTTCATGTAAACCTTGGAAAATAAGAGAGAATAGCCATAAGTATCGTGATATAATGTGAAATAACAGCCCATAATGCAATAAATATGATCATAAAAGCATGATGCAAAATGGACGTATCAACTCCCCCAAGTTTAGACCTCTCTTGTCCTCAAGCGAAAAGCCGATAACAATAAATATGTCCTCATGTTTAGAGGTAGAGGCATCGATAAAAATAAAATACGGACATGAAGGCATCATGATTATTTAATAAGAGCAACATAAACAGATTTTGTCATATGATTACTCATGTTCAAGTAATGATCTATTCACAAAGCCAAAGCATGAATCAGAAACATTATTGGGCACTAACAATTATAATCTCAATCATTGAAGCAATTGCAATTTATCATAACATCGGAAAGAGTCTATGTCAGATCTTAAAAGCAAGTCCACATACTCAACTATCATTTAGTCCTTCATAATTGCTAGCACTCACGCGATACTTGTGGTTATGGAGTTTTAATCGGACATAGAGAAAGATAGGGGCTTATAGTTTTGCCCCACAACCTTTTACCTCAAGGGTAATGTCAACAATAAGAATTCATGCTCCCGCACATCCAATTAGATATGTATATCATACTCTTTCCAACATGCTGAGCTTGCCAAAGGATAAAATGAAAAAGGAATGGTGAGGATCACCGTGACTCTTGTAAGGAAGAGGATAATAATAAAAGATAGGCCCTTCGTAGAGGGAAGCAGAGGTTGTCATGCGCGTTTAGGGTTGATGCACAAAATCTTAATGCAAAAGAACGTCACTTTATATTGCCCCTTGTATGTGAACCTTTATTATGCAGTCCGTCGCTTTTATTGCGTCCACAACAAGTTCGTACAAAGATTATTTCTCTACATTAATAAGTCATGCATATTTAGAGAGCAATTTTTATTGCTTTCACCGATGACAACTTACCTGAAGGATCTTACTCAATCCATAGGTAGATATGGTGGACTCTCATGGCAAAACTGGTTTAAGGATGTTTGGAAGCACAAGTAGTATTTCTACGTCGTGCTAAGAATTTGGCTAGCATGAGGGGGGAAAGGCAAACTCAACATGGTAGAGGATCCATGACAACATACTTTATCTCGAATGTAAGAAAACATAACTCATTATGTTGTCTTCCTTGTCCAACCTCAACTCTTTAGCATGTCATATTTTAATGAGTGCTCCCAACCATAAAAGATGTCAATGATAATATATCTATATGTGAAACCTCTCTTTCCTTATTACTTCCTATTAATTGCAACGATGACCAAAGCTATATTTGCCAAGTCCCAACAACTTTAAATCATCATACTCTTTCTATGTGAAGTCACTACTTTCAATAAGATCAATATGAACTCTTGATTCTTTTTATTCTTTTCTTCTACTTTCCCAAGATCATGGCAGAATACTCAAGCCCTTGACTCAACACTAATCTTTATTATAAAGCTCATGGACTCGATTACAAGGAAAGATCATAAAGAAAAACTCAAAACTAGATCATGCCACGACTTTATTCTACTAAATAAAGATACTACTGATAGGATCAAACTAAGAAAAACTGTAAAGATAGGAGTTGTGATGGTGATACGATACTAGGGCACCTCCCCCAAGCTTATCAATCGCCAAGGGGAGTTCCCATACCCATGTGATTATGTCCTCAGAGGCGGTGAAGAAGGAATTGTTGATGACGTAGGCTTGTCGTCCATCTTCCAAGGCATAGGCTCACCATCATAGAAGGATGATCGAGTCTCCGGAATCCTCAAATCTGCAGCCAAACTCATCCTTTTGAACCTATATTCATAGTCACAGTTTTGATTTTGCAGATCATAAATTTGGGCTTGAAGGTGCTCGATCTTCTCTTGTAGCTTAAAGATAGCCTCCTCAGTGTTCTTGGCATCCGGCTCATAGTGGTTCGTGAACTCCGTGAGCATCTTGTGGCTAGCGTTGATTCCACGCTCCACCATCCCCTGACACTTGAAAACTTGTTGCTCCATTGCCTCGAGTCTCGACTCCACACATCCGGTTCCCTTTGGTCTCTCAACATCGCGGATGTGTAGCAACCCATCACGCATCTCAATGGCTTGAGGGTGTCGCAGCACCTCCACGAGGTAAGGGTTAATCACCTTCTCGAAGAACTTGTCCTTGGAAGCACTTGGGGTCATCATGACGATCTAGTCCTGTCAGAAAAACAGCTCGAAACAAGAACAGACAATATTTGCGTGATACAGTGGTCAAAACCTTCGGGAGTATATATAATGAATTTTTACCGACCAAAATACGTATCGTGCAAGGAAACGGAGTCCGGAGGGCACACGGGGTGCTCACGAGCTAGGGGGCGCGCCCAGGGGATAGGGCGCGCCCTCCACCCTCGTGGAGGCCTCGTGTACTCCCCGGACTGCTATTTATTTTTCTATTTTTCTAAATATTCCAAAATGGAGAAATATTGCCTTAAAATTTGTTTTGGAGTCGGTTTACTTGCCGTACCACATACCTATTCCTTTTCGGAGTCTGAAACATTCTGGAAAGTGTCCTTTATGTACTCCTCCGGGGTCACGGTTTCAATAATATTAGTTTCAACATTTATAGGATTACCTAAGATATAGTGTTTGATCCTTTGACCGTTTACCACCTTCGGATTTGTGCCTGCGAAGTTGTTGATTTTTATGGCACCGGAACGATAGACCTCCTCGATAACGTAGGGACCTTCCCATTTAGAGAGAAGTTTTCCTGCAAAAAATCTTAAACGAGAGTTGTATAGCAATACATAATCACCTACATTAAACTCACATTTTTGTATCCTTTTGTCATGCCATCTTTTAACTTTTTCTTTAAACAACTTGGCATTTTCATATGCTTGGGCTCTCCATTCATCAAGTTAGCTAATATCAAATAACCTCTTCTCACCGGCAAGTTTGAAATCATAGTTGAGCTATTTAATAGCCCAATATGCCTTATGTTATAGTTCAAGAGGTAAATGACAAGGTTTTCCATAGACCATTTTTTACGGAGACATACCCATAGGATTTTTATATGCAGTTCTATAGGCCGATAATGCATCAACAAGTTTCTTGGACCAATTCTTTCTAGACCTATTAACAGTCTTTTGTAAAATTAATTTGAGCTCCCTATTGCTCAATTCTACTTGACCACTAGACTGAGGGTGATAAGGAGATGCAATCCTATGATTAACGTCATATTTAGCAAGCATCTTACGGGAAGCACCATGAATAAAGTGTGAACCACCATCAGTCATTAAGTACCTAGGGACTCCAAACCTCGAAAAAATAACTTCCTTAAGCATTTTAATAGAAGTGTTGTGATCAGCACTACTAGTTGGAATAGCTTATACCCACTTAGTAACGTAATCAACAGCAACTATAATATGAGTGTAACCATTAGAGGCAGGAAAAGGTCCCATATAATCAAAGCCCCAAACATCAAATGGCTCAATAACAAGTGAATAATTCATAAGCATTTCTTGATGGCTACTAATATTACCAATTCTTTGACATTCATTGCAAGACAAAACAAACTTATGGGCATCCTTGAAGAGAGTAGGCCAATAAAAACCGGATTGCAATACCTTATGTGCAGTTCTATCTCCAGCGTGATGTCCTCCATAAGAATCGGAGTGACACTTGCGTAGGATCTGTTCCTGTTCATGCTCAGGTACACAACGTCTAATAATACCATCTACTCCTTCTTCATAAAGATGTGGGTCATCCCAAAAGTAATATTGCAAGTCATAGAAAAAGTTTTTCTTTTGTTGGTATGTGAAGCTAGGCGGTATAAATTTGGCAACAATATAATTAGCATAATCAGCATACCATGGAGTGCTACGAGAAGTACTTATGACATTTAATTGCTCATCAGGAAAGCTATCACTAATAGGTAGTGGGTCATCAAGAACATTCTCTAGCCTAGACAAGTTATCTGCAACGGGGTTCTCAGCTTCCTTTCTATCAACAATATGCAAATCAAATTCTTGAAGCAGGAGAACCCATCTAATAAGTCTAGGTTTTGCATCCTTCTTTTCCATAAGATATTTAATAGCAGCATGATCAGTGTGAATAGTAACTTTGGAATCAACAACATAAGGTCTAAACTTATCACAAGCAAACACTACTGATAAAAATTCCTTTTCGGTAGTAGCATAATTTATTTGAGCACTATCTAGAGTCTTACTAGCATAATGGATAACATTTAATTTCTTATCAACTCTCTATCCTAGAACAGCACCTACAGCATAATCACTAGCATCACACATAATTTCAAAGGGTAAATTCCAATCAGGTGGCTGAACAACAGGTGTAGAAACTAGTGCTTTCTTAAGTATTTCAAATGCTTCTACGCAATCATCATCAAAGACAAATGGTACATCTTTTTGTAATAAATTAGTCAGAGGCCGAGAGATTTTTGAGAAGTCCTTAATGAACCTCCTATAAAATCTGGCGTGACCGAGGAAACTTCTTATACCTTTGATGTCCTTTGGACATGGCATCTTTTCAATAACATCAACCTTGGCTTTATCAACTTCAATACCTCTTTCAGAAACTTTGTGCCCCAAGACAATACCTTCATTAACCATAAAGTGGCACTTTTCCCAATTCAAGACATGATTAGTTTCTTCACATCTCTGCGAAACTCGATCAATATTGCTTAAGCAATCATCAAAAGAGGAACCATAGACAGAAAAGTCATCCAAGAAAACCTCACAAATCTTTTCGCAAAAGTCAGAGAATATAACCATCATGCATATTTGAAAGGTAGCAGGTGCATTACATAAACCAAAAGGCATACGTCTATAAGAAAAAGTACCAAAAGGGCATGTAAAAGTAGTCTTTGATTGATCTTTAGCTGACACGGGTATTTGGGAGAAACCAGAATAACCATCTAGAAAGCAATAATGTGTATGTTTGCATAGCCTTTCTAGCATTTGATCAATAAAAGGTAAGGGGTAATAATCTTTTTAGTAGCCTTATTTAATTTGCGGAAATCAATTACCATCCTATAACATGTGATAATTCTTTGAGGGATCAATTCATCTTTATCATTAGGGACAATAGTAATACCTCCCTTCTTAGGGACACAATGGACAGGACTTACCCACTGACTATCAGCAACGGGATAAATTATACCTGCCTCTAGAAGCTTGAGTATTTCTTTTCTTACCACTTCTTTCATTTTAGAATTCAAACGTCGTTGAGGATCACAAACTGGTTTGGCATCAGCTTCCAAATTTATTTTATGTTGACATAGAGTGGGACTAATGCCCTTAAGATCATCTAGAGTATATCCAATAGCAGCACGGTGCTTCTTCAGAGTTTTCAATAATCTTTCCTCTTCATGCTCTGCAAGGTTAGTGCTAATAATAATAGGATCTATTTTCTTTTCATCAAGATAAGCATATTTAAGATTATCAGGCAACGGTTTAATCTCAAACACGGGATCGCTCTTGGGTGGAGGAGGATCCCCTAGGATTTCAACAGGCAAATTGTGTTGCAGAATAGGTTCCTGTTTAAAGAAAACTTCATCTATTTCCCTTCTTTCATTCATGAACATATCATTTTCATGGTCTAGCAAATAGTGTTCTAAAGGATCACTAGGAGGTACAGCAATAGACGCAAGACCAATAATTTCATCCTTACTAGGCAATTCTTCCTCACAATGTTGTTTACTAAATTTAGAGAAATTAAACTCATGAACCATATCATCCAAGCCAACACTAACAACATTCTTTTCGCAATCTATCGTAGCATTAACAGTACGCAAGAAGGGTCTACCAAATATAATGGGACAAAAGCTATCTTGTGGAGAACCAAGAACAAGAAAATCAGCAGGATATTTGGTTTTCCCACACAAGGCTTCAACATCTCTAACAATTCATATTGGAGATATAGTATCTCTATTTGCAAGTTTAATTGTAACATCAATTTCTTCTAACTCAGCAGGTGCAATCTCATGCATAATTTCTTTGTATAAGTCAATGGGTATAACACTAGCACTAGCACCCATATCACATAAGCCATGATAAAAATGATCTCCTATTTTAACAGAAATAACAGACACGCCTACCACAGGTCTATGTTTATCTCTATCACAGGGTTTAGCAATTCTAGCAGTTTCACCAGTGAATTGAATAACATGCCCATCAATATTATCCGACAAGAGATCTTTAACAATAGCAATATTGGGTTCTACTTTGACTTGCTCAGGAGGTGTATAAGTCCTAATATTGCTTTTACGAACAATAGTTGAAGCTTTAGTATGATCCTTCATTCTTACAGGGAAAGGGGGTTTCTCAACATAAGAAGTAGGAACAGTAGGACCATTATAAGTGACAATCTTTTCTTCAACTTTAATAGGTGCAGCTACTTTTACTTCTATGGGAGGATGATATTTAAACCACTTCTCCTTGGGGAGATCAACATAAGTAGCAAAAGATTCACAGAAAGAAGCTACTATCCCAGAGTCAAGTCCATATTTAGTGCGACACTTATAGAAAACATCGGTATCCATAAAAGATTTAACACAATCAAACTTGGGTGTCATACCTGACTCCTTACCTTCGTTGAGGTCCCAATCTTCAGAGTTGCGTTTAATTCTATCCAATAGATTCCATCCAAATTCAATAGACTTCATCATAAAAGAGCCAGCACAAGAAGTATCAAGCATGGTGCGATTGTTATCAGAAAGCCAAGCATAAAAATTCTGGAGAATTGTCAATTTTGAGAGCTCATGATTGGGGCATGAATATAACATTGATTTAAGCCTCCCCCAAGATTGAGCGATGCTTTCTCCTTCGCGAGGCCAAAAATTATATATATAATTGCGATCACGATGAACAAGATGCATAGGGTAATACTTTTGATGAAATTCCAATTTCACTCTTTTATAGTTCCATGATCTCGTATCATCACATAGCCTATACCATGTCAATGCGTCTCCCCCCAAAGATAAAGGGAAAGCCTTCTTCTTAACAACATCATCGGGTATACCTGCAAGCTTAAATAGTCCAGAAATATCTTCCACAAAGCGTAGATGTTCGTCAGGATGCTTTGTTCCATCTCCTGCGAAAGTGTTAGCTAGCAGTTTTTCCATCATACCCGAAGGAATCTGAAAAGCAATTTCATCTCCAATAGATTCAGTAGGTTCAATGGGTTGAGGAGCAACTCTTCGCTCAACCGGACGGGGTGAAGATACCCCGAACAAGCCCTTCAAACAATTACTTTCCATAATAACAAGTGACAGAAAATTTCAGCACACTAAATAAATTTTCCTTACCAAATTCCACCTACCAAAGATGCTTCACTCCCCGGCAATGGTGCCAAAAAAGAGTCTTGATAACCCACAAGTATAGGGGGTCTATCCTAGTCCTTTCGATAAGTAAGAGTGTCGAACCCAACGAGGAGCAGAAGGAAATGATAAGCGGTTTTCTGCAAGGTATTCTCTGCAAGTACTGAAATAAGTGGTAACATATAGTTTTGTGATAAGATAAATTGTAACGAGCAACAAGTAAAAAAGGTAAATAAAGTGAAGCAAGGTGGCCCAATCCTTTTTGTAGCAAAGGACAAGCCTGGACAAACTCTTATAATAGGAAAAGCGCTCCCGAGGACACATGGGAATATCGGCAAGCTAGTTTTCATCACACTCATATGATTCGCGTTCGGTACTTTGATAATTTGATATGTGGGTGGACCGGTGCTTGGGTACTTCCCTTACTTGGACAAGCATCCCACTTATGATTAAGCTCTATTGCAAGCATCCGCAACTACAACAAAAGTATTAAGGTAAACCTAACCATAGCATGAAACATGTGGATCCAAATCAGCCCCTTACGAAGCAACGCATAAACTAGGGTTTAAGCTTCTGTCACTCTACCAACCCATCATCTACTTATTACTTCCCAATGCCTTCCTCTAGGCCCAAATAATGGTGAAGTGTTATGTAGTCGATGTTCACATAACACCACTAGAGGTTATACAACATACATCTTATCAAAATATCGAACGAATACCAAATTCACATGACTACTAATAGCAAGACTTCTCACTTGTCCTCAGGAACAAACGTAACTATTCACAAAGCATATTCCTGTTCATAATCAGAGGGGTAATAATGTGCATATAGGATCTGAACATATGATCTTCCACCAAATAAACCAACTAGAATCAACTACAAAGAGTAATCAACACTACTAGCAAACTACTAGCACCAATCCCGGACTTGGAGATAAGAATTGGATACAAGAGATGAACTAGGGTTTGGAGATGAGATGGTGCTGGTGAAGATGTTGATGGAGATTGCCCTCTCCCGATGAGAGGAGCGTTGGTGATGACGATGGTGATGATTTCCCCCTCCCGGAGGGAAGTGTCCCCGGCAGAAAAGCTCCGCCAGAGCCCTAGATTGGTTCCACCAAGGTTCCGCCTCGTGGCGGCGGAGTCTCGTCCCAAAAGGTTCTCCCTGATTTTTTCTCATCGAAAGACTTCATATAGGAGAAGATGGGCGTCGGAGAGCCACCAGGGGCCCCACGAGGTACGGGGCATGCCCAAGGGGGGGGCGCCCCCCACCCTCGTGACCAGGGTGTGGGCCCCCTGGTCTTCATCTTTAGCGATGATTTTTCTTTATTTATTCTATGGTATTCCGTGGAGTTTCAGGAGTTTTGGAGTTGCGCAAAATAGTCCTTCAATATTTGCTCCTTTTCCAGCCCAGAATTCCAGCTGCCGGCATTCTCCCTCTTCATGTAAACCTTGTAAAATAAGAGAGAATAGCCATAAGTATCGTGACATAACGTGAAATAACAGCCCATAATGCAATAAATATGATCATAAAAGCATGATGCAAAATGGACGTATCAGCCAGCACAAAGGTCATTTACCCAGTAGGGATTCCGTTGATCCCATAGGTGTCATTCCCACCGACATCTTTGGCACGCCAGGCAGGGGGCGCAGTTGTGAAAATATGGTCTGGCAGTCCTCCATCGCCATGGCTTCCAAGGAAGAAGGCGATTGAACGAGCGGCACGATCTGCGGATGTAGTGAGCGCTCGTGCAACGACAGAAAAGCTAAGTTACGCAAACACTTTATGTGTTTGTTTTGTTATAAGGCTATTCTCCTTGAGAGATCTTTCCCTGTTATATGAAACATGCACGCAATGGGGCCCTTCCACTATTGCCAACGCCTTGGTTCTGCTTCGAGTCCGCTCAACAGTTCAAGCGGTTGCGTTGAAAATGGCAGGGTAGCCTTCCCTGTTGGCAATGCTCTCGTTCTGTCTCGAGTCCGCTCGACAGCTCGAGCAGCCGCGCTGAGAATGGCAAGGTGGTTTGCCTGGTAGCACGCACACCCGGCAGGCTATTGGGGATCCCTCCTTGAGGTGTCGCGACATGGGTTTACGCACCGGCAAGCCTACCCAATTAACGTAGGGTGGACATACGGAGAAAGGTCGAATTGGAAAATAACATGCATCATTTAAAAGTACTGCATAGTTATATTACATTAATTGTTGCTGCGGTTCTAACTAAAGATATGAATTGTCTTGGTCGCGAACCTGCAGTGATGACGCGGCTGATGATGGGCTTGATACGCTCCTTGAGCGGCGCGGGGTCCACATCCTTCGGCAAGCTCTCCAGCGCGGCATCGAAGTCGAGATTGGGGTACCAGTACACCACCTTGGTGAGAACCTTGGTCAGAGCACCCTGGCAAGGCAGCCGGCCCTCACTGGGCAGAGAGCTAACCCCGTTGGAACGAAACTGCTCCAAGGCTCCAAGAACATCCTCGAAGAACAGGGTCAGCTTGTTGTTGGGGCTCACGTTCGGCTCTGGGTTGTACCTCACATTCGACATCCCCATAGCAACCAACTTCTCACTGATCCTGTTGGCGACGTCGGCGAGGCGGCTGATCCAGAGGTGCTCGCCCTTCACGAAATCTTCGTGGTTGGCGGCTTCGTTCTTCCGCAGCTGCCTCTCCTTCTCCAAGCTCTTGGTCAGAGTCTCCTCCTGGGCCTTGGCCTCCAAAAGCGCCCCCTCAAGACCCTCCAGCTTCATCTTTAGGTCCTTGATGGATTCATTGCTGCGGGAGAGCAGCTAGGCCTTGTCGAGGACTTTAGCCTACGCCACCGTCAAGGCATAGTTGACCGTTTCCTTCTCCTTTGCCAGCTCCTCGGCCCTGTTCTTCAGGCCGTCCCACTCCACCTCCAGCAACTTTGCCTTGTCGCCGTGGGCCAGAGCTTGAGCGTCAAGTGCTTCCTTGTGCTTCTGCTCCTGCTCCCAGGTCTGCTACAGGACGAGCTCCTCGACCTCCTCGTCCTTGCCGTGGAGTATGGCGGCAAGCGCCGCCTCGTGAGCGACAAGGTCCTCCTCCCGGGAGTTCAGCTCGGCCTGGTGCTGGGACCGGGCGGCCTCGGCCCTGGTGGCCTCTTCCCTCGCTGCCTCCTAGGCCTTCTTGATGTCGGCCTACTTCAAGAGGAGCTCCCGCTTGCGCTCGACCAGCTGGTCTTGGGCAGTCTTCAGCTCTTCATGGGCCTGGCGGAACCACGCCAGCGCCTTGGCGATGCACTCCTTGAGATCTTCCTCTGCCTTGCCCGCCGCCACCTCCCTAGACTTCGCCTTGTCCAGACGGGCGCGGTGGAGCGCCTAGAGCTTCCAGAAGCTGGCGCCCATGGACCGAAGAAGCTGCTCCTCCTGGGTACCGCCACCACTGGCACTCGGTTCGTCGACAAACTCGAGCCCGGCGGTGGCGAGCACCTTGTCATCGAACACCTCCCCCTCGGCCGGCTCCCTGGTGCCCGCTGTCCCTGGAAGGTGGACGAACAAGTCATCGCCCACCTTCAAGTACCTGCCCGAGCCAGAAGCAGCGGAGGAGAATGGTTGATCGTCAACCACCTCCTCCTCCTCGACAGCGGCCTTGCCAGCCTCCCCGGCAGACCCCTTGCCGGCCTCCTCGGCAGCACCCTTGCCGGCCTCCTTTGTGGCAGCCTTGCCGCTCTCTTCGACAGACCCCTTGGCGGTGTCCTTAGCAGCGGTCTCGGCGGCCTCCTCGGCGGAGATCTTGTCGGCCTCGGCCTTGGCATCCTTAGCGACCTCTATGATGACGGTGTCGACGTCCTCCTGGTCCACTGAGGGAGGATCTGGATGCTAGAAAAGAGAATGAGGCAAGGCCAAGATCAAGGTTTGAAAAAGATAGAAGAAAAAGCAGGAATAGAAGACAGTTGACCTACCCGTGCCGGGCTGAGAAGAAGTGGCGGCCTCCCCGCCAACATTTGTTGCCGGGACGGAGCCATCAGTGCTCATGTCCACCTCATCCTCCTCCATGCGCATGGGCTCGGCTCTTGGTGCCATTGCCAGGGACGCCCTCGGGGCGGTGTGGTCGATGGGGGCGGCGTGTTGGGGGAGACCCTCGGTGGCTCCTCCTGCTGCCTGTCCTCCTCTAGCAGTCATGGCAAGGTCAGTGCCATAAGATCGTACCCCGGCGCATGTTGATAAGGTGTAGGTGGTGGATGCATGCTGGGGCTCAGCCGGGGGCTGCTGTCCGAGCTGATCTCCACCACCAGTGTGTCCGAAGCGCCCGCCGGGGGCTGGTCGCCCGCCGACGCCTTGGCCCTCTTTGCCACCCTCTAGGCCAGCGTCTCCCTATCCCTGCGAAGAAAAAAACAAGTCACGAAAAGTAATGCAGTCTGAAAAAGTGGAGGTGAAGAACGGCAAGCACTTACTCATCCTCTGCCTCCTCTTTCACTGCCCTTCATTTCCTCCTCAGGCTGAGAGACCCGAAATCGAAACCGAGCTCTGGGTCAACATCTGCGGGAGGAGGGGAAGGGGATGGAGTCCAGCAACGCTTGGATGAAAAGGAGGCGGTCGCCTACTTCTTTCCCACCGTTGTCCTCGCTGTCTTCTTCGCCGTCGCGGCCCTTGTCTGGCGCACGGAATCCCCCTGGACCCCTTGTCGTGCTTCGGTCCTCCTGGGCTGGACCGGCTTGCCAGAGCTGGCCCGCCACAGGACACGTCCTCTTCCCGTGGCCGGAGGGTCCTCGGCCTCGGCTTCTCCCTCGGTCGACTCGTCGACCACCTCCTCAATGAGAGGGGCCCTGGTGTTGGCACCAATGGCCTCACTGGCAGCTCCCGCCCACTGGGCGACCTCTCTCTCTCCTCCGCGGCCGCGTTGTCCTCATCCTCCACGCCACCAGCACTGCCGGCGTCCAAAGCGAGTTGCGCCTCCGCCCCCCTGGCGGTGATGTGGTGTCCTCGACGAGCAGCGGCTCGTCGCAGTCGAAGCCCTCCGACAAGTTGTCGAAGAACTGCTGCACCTCGCATGCCGAGGGCTTGACCCAGGATGGGTCGAGACCGTGCGTGTTGATGACCGGCATCATCTCGAGAATGGCGTCCTGGCATGTGTTGTTGCTCAGCGGGAACACACCCGGCGGCAACCCGAATAGGGGGCCCTTGATGACCTTCTGAAAGCACAAGTGCTCCCTGGGTGATTTTGGTAATTAATGTCAACATATCTCTTGTTGGACTAATACTTTTACCTAGTATGTTTCAGATAAGTTTAACAATGGAGTGGCATGGACTAAAGGATGTGGAACCCCTTCAAGATGCTAAGGATAAAGGATTGGCTCAAGCTCAAAGCACAAGACTCTGCATTTTACTTTGAGCGATCCAAGATCACATTGAGTCTATAGGAAAAGCCAATACTACCAAGGAGGGATGAGGTGTTGCTTAATGGCTTGCTTGCTCAAAGTGCTTAGTGATATGCTCGAAAGCGCTCAACCACTTTCTCACATCCACATATGTCCGAAACCAAAAGTCAAACTCGGCCCTACCGAATATTTCCATCCGGCGCCACCGAGTTCTGCTGACATAGCCAATGCCACAAAACCCTAATCAAGTCGGTCTCACTGATAGGGATCTCGGTCTCACCGAGATGGGATTGTAATCTCTCTTTGTGAGTCCATTACCAAAATTGCTCTCACCGAGTTTGTGTAATCGGTCATACTGAGATTACAATACAAACTCTCTGTTCCTCTTCGTAACATTTTGGTCAAACCGAGATGAGCGAATCGGTCCCACCGAGATTTCCTGACCAACCCTCTGTGTGTTTATTACATAAATCGGTCTCACGGAGTTTGTGTAATCGGCCCCACCGAGATTATGTTATGCCCTAACCCTAACCATATCTTCTTTCCACCAAATCCAAATCCTGTGAGAGAGAGTTGAGTGTTGGGGAGACTATCATTTGAAGCACAAGAGCAAGGACTTCATCATCAACACACCATTTGTTACTTTATGGAGAGTGGGGTCTCCTAGATTGGCTAGGTGTCACTTGGGAGCCTCCGTCAAGACTGTGGAGTTGAACTAAGGAGTCTTTAAGGGCAAGGAGATTGCCTACTTCACGAAGATCTACCCTAGTGAGGCAAGTCCTTCATGGGTGATGGCCATGGTGGGATAGACAAGGTTGCTTCTTTGTGGACCCTTCATGGGTGGAGCCCTCGGTGGACTCGCGCAACCGTTACCCTCCGTGGGTTGAAGTCTCCATCAATGTGGATGTACGATAGCACCACCTATCGGAACCACGGCTCAAAAATCTCTGTGTCTCCAAATTGCGTTTGCACACTCCAATCCCATCCCTTTACATTCTTGCAAATTGCATGCTTTACTTTCCGCTGCTCATATACTATTTGCATGCTTGCTTGATATGTATTGTGAATGTTAAACTTGTGCCAAAACTCCACTTCAACTTAAAGCAATTAAAAACTGCAACTTTTCTTCCTTAGTGTCTATTCACCCCCCTCCAGACACCTCTTCTCGATCCTTTCAATTGGCATCAGAGCTTTGGTCTCCATTGCTTTGGTTTAAACACCATTGGAGGAAGATGGATGAGTCTACTTTGGGGAGTCTTAGACATAGAGTGCCTATACTTGATGGAGAGTACATTCATGAATGAAAAATTGAGATGCTTGTGATTTTCAATGAATATCTTTTGAACAAGTACATTACTAGCCCTTGTGCACCTCATGTAGATCCTATGCATCCTACCCTTGATGAGTCAATTGACATGATTCACAATCTTAGAAGTATTGATCTTATCACTAGAGGTTTGCCTAGAAACTTGATAGCTTGCTTGCCTACTCTTAAGTGTGCCTACACAATATGGAAATTTCTTGAGGAACGTTTTCCAAATTATTTCTTGAAAAATCTAGATGAAATTCTCCATAAGTCTATTGCCTTTAGTAAAATGAATTCCAATGATCCTAAGTTTTGTGATTGTCTATTTGAGCTTACAAATCTTATGCTTGCCAAAGGAGATGTTGGAATTATTAGCGATATTATTTCCGAAGCTATTAACATTCATAAATAAGATCATTGTCAAACTCATTCTAACGAATCGCCCTCTCTAGGAATTAATTCATCAGATGGTGTTGAACATGGATACTATGACGAGGATAATGATAGTGACTTTGATCTTGATGATGCAATGAGACACTTTGGTCTTATGGCAAATCATCGGGGATACATGGCAGGAGGAAAGGAATGGGTTCTTGATAGTGGATGTACCGATCACATGACCGGAGATAAAGATATGTTTCGTGAGCTTGCTGAAAATGACGACCCTCGAAAGTATGTCACTTTTGGTGATAACTCAAAGGGTAAGGTGGTTGGCCTCAGTAAGGTAGCCATCTCACATGATAGCTCCATACAAAATGTCATGCTCGTTGAATCTCTTGGGTACAATTTACTTTCAGTATCTAGACTTGCTGATTTCGGTTTCAATGTCCAATTTACTGAAGTAGATTGCCAAGTGTTTCGTAGACATAATCATAAAATGGTCTTTACCGGGATACATAGAGGTGATCTTTACATTGCTGATTTCACTAAAAAGGCTCAACCTAGACCTTGCTTAATTGCTAAATCCTCTAAAGGCTGGTTGTGGCATAGACGGTTAGGTTATGTGTGCATGCGAAACCTTGACAAGCTCATTAAAGGAAATCATATCCTTGGCGTTAACGATGTCATATTTGATAAGGATAGACTTTGCAGCGCTTGTCAAGCAGGTAAACAGGTTGGAGGAAGGCATCCTGTGAAGAACATCATGACCACAAGGAGGCCACTCGAGCTACTTCACATGGATCTTTTTGGTCCCAACTCTTACAAAAGTCTTGGTGGAAATTCTTTTGGTCTAGTTATAGTTGATGATTTTTCAAGATTTACGTGGGTGTTCTTTCACGATGATAAATCACAGGTCCAAAAAATCTTCAAAAACTTCGCTAGGAAGGCCCAAAATCAATTTGAAGTGAGGATCAAGAAGGTTCGCAGCGACAACGGAAGGAGTTCAAGAACGCAAATGTGGACACCTTTCTTGATGAAGAAGGGATTTCACATGAGTTCTCAGCTATGTACACACCTCAACAAAATGGAGTTGTTGAGAGGAAGAACCGTACGCTCATTGAAATGGCGAGAACGATGCTTGATGAGTACAAGACGCCGAAGCACTTTTGGGCGGAAGCGGTTGAGGCAGCTTGTCATGCAACAAATCTCTTGTATCTTCACAAGCTACTAGGCAAGACGGCATACGAGCTCCTCACCGGTAACAAACCCCAAGTTGGATACTTTCGAGTATTCGGCTCAAAGAGCTACATTCTTGATAAGCATTGTCGTTCTAAATTTGCTCCTAAGTCTCATGAAGGTTTCCTACTTGGTTACGACTCAAACTCTCACACTTACCGTGTCTACAATAATTTCACCCGAAAGGTTGAAGAGACGGTAGATGTGAAGTTTGATGAATCTAACGGCTCGCAAGTAGAGCAATTGCCAATTGATGTAGGAGACAAAGACCCTTCGGAAGCAATCCAAGACTTGTCTATTGGCAAGATTCGTCCAACGGAGGTGAAGGAGAGTACCTCATCCGTCCAAGTGGAAGCTTCCACCTCACGACAAGGTGAACCAAGAGTCGATACGGAAGCATCCACAAGTGGGACACACCAAGATGAAGAAAACGAGGAAGTACACCAAGATGAACATCAACAACCTCCTTCTCTACCACGACAAGATAACGACAATGTCAACAATGAAGAAGGCCAAGAAGAAGACCAAGATGAAGAATATGTTCCACCAAGATCCAAGCAAAAGCTTTCATGACTTCGAGCAATAATTGCTAAAGACCATCCCATCGAGCAAATCTACAATGATATCCAAACCGGGAGAATCACTCACTCTAAAACTCGCTTAGCTAACTTTTGTTAACATTATTCTTTCATCTCTAGCATTGAACCTATGAAGGTTGAAGAAGCATTGAAAGATCCGGATTGGATAAACGCCATGCATGAAGAGCTACATAACTTTGAGAGAAATCAAGTTTGGACATTGGTCGAGAAGCCCGACAACAACCACAACATCATCGGTACCAAATGGGTGTTTCGCAACAAGCAAGATGAACATGGACAAGTAGTTCGCAACAAAGCACGTCTCGTCGCCCAAGCACTCATGTCAAAGGTATGGACTATGGTGAGACATATGCCCCCGTTTCTAGAATTTAGTCCATTCGCATCTTACTTGCCTATGCTAGTCACCATGATATCACCTTGTACCAAATGGACATTAAAAGTGCTTTTCCAAATGGTGAAGTAGAGGAGGAAGTTTATGTTAAGCAATCTCCCATCCTTGTCAATCCTAAGAAACCTAATAATGTTTACAAACTTCACAAAGCTCTTTATGGTCGTAAACAAGCTCCAAGAGCGTGGTATAAATGCTTGGCCAAGTTCCTTATTGAAAAAGGCTTTGAAATTGGAAATTTTGATTCTACTCTTTTTACTAAAAGGGTTAATGGCGAACTATTTGTGTGCCAAATCTATGTTGATGATATTATATTTGGTTCGACTAACCCTCACTTTAGTGAGAAGTTTGGAAAGCTAATGTCGGAGAAGTTTGAGATGTCGATGATGAGTGAACTCAAATTCTTTCTCGGTTTGCAAATCAAGCAAACTAAGGAAGGTACCTTTGTCTCTCAAACAAAGTACACCAAGGACTTATTCAAGAAGTTCAATATGCAAGAATGCAAAGGTATGACTACACCCATGCCTACTAGTGGACATCTTGATTTGACCAAAGATGGTGAACCGGTTTATCAAAAGGTTTATCACCCCATGATTAGTTCATTGTTATATCTATGGGCTTCATGGCCCGATATTATGCTAAGTGTGTGCATGTGTGGACGATATCAAGCCGGCCCTAAAGAATGTCATCTTAAGGCTGTGAAAAGGATAGTGAGATACTTAATGCTACACCAAATTGTCACGACCGGTTTTCCAATAAAAATATTTATTGAGAAACCAATCTTTTGAGTCCAGTATGAGAGAAATCCTCCTCACTGGTAGACAAATTCTTGATACAATAAGCCAGTAGCATAAAATATATTACAGGGTCGAACTACCGTTGCTCAACCAAATTGTTACAAGCACGCCAATAATTATACATAATGGCGGACATGACATAGTGGTGTGGAGGCATACTACTGACTCGAGGATAGGGCGGTGGTGGAAAAACACAGCGGGGAGAGAGATACAAGTCTCTAAAACTGTCATCTCATCGAGCGTCGAGGTGAGGCTCAATGAATTTATTTGGTAGCGGAAGCAGATATAATACAGTGACCAAATCCAGGGTCGTACGAGACTGACTGGGACTCCTCTAGGCGTCGGACTCGCTATCAAATTCTTCATCCATGAGATCGCCTTTGTCAGCATCTGGCCAAATCAACAAGCCAGTGAGTACTTTGAAAGTACTCGCAAGAGAGTTCGGACGTAAGATATAACAAATGCATGCATGAATGTGTCATGATTAGTTCACCAATGTACATTCAACAAAAATTAGCATAACGAGGTAAGTAAAAGGGAAACGGCGGTAGTCCGCCTGAAATCCCAACAAAACATAAATGGAGACCGTTCGGGTGTCTGAAGCGACGCCTCGAAAGGTGAACAAATAAATATAAGTAAATGATGCCACAGTCGGGCGTCTTAGCGACACCACATAAAGGGCTTTAAAAGAAATGCCACAGTCGGACGTCGGGGCGACATCACAGAAAGGACTTTAAAAGAAGTACCACAGTCGGGCGTCTTAGCGACACCACATAAAGGGCTTTAAAAGAAATGCCACAGTCGAACATCGGGGCGACATCACAGAAAGGGCCTTAAAAGAAATACCACAGTCGGGCGTCTTAGCGACACCACATAAAGGGCTTGAAAAGAAATGCCACAGTCGGACGTCGGGGCGACATCACAGAAAGGGCTTTAAAAGAAATACCACAGTCGGGCGTCTTAGCGACACCACATAAAGGGCTTTAAAAGAAATGCCAAAGTCGGACGTCGGGGCGACATCACAGAAAGGGCTTTAAAAGAAATACCACAGTCGGGCGTCTTAGCGACACCACATAAAGGGCTTTAAAAGAAATGCCACAGTCGGACGTCGGGGCGACATCACAGAAAGGGCTTTAAAAGAAATACCACAGTCGGGCGTCTTAGCGACACCACATAAAGGGCTTTTATTCACAAGGAAATAATGCTCATAATAAATATTCAATTCATGAGAATAAACGGGTTAGTCCATCCACAGGAATAATCATTTAACCGGACTTAGCACTCATGCGGTTCACCGGAGTCTCTGTCATCAAAACTGACATTTGGTCAAGATAAGTTAATATCGAACTTGGACATGGAATAGATGATTCGAAGGAATATATGACTCTGCAGAGTTTGTACAAAATTTTTCCCACAGCCAACGGATTTCCGTAGTCACGAAGGACTAGTTCCGTTTACGGTATTTCGGAAGAAAACACAGCTAACCAGTACACACCCATCCTACCTCTCGATGCTAGGAATCACCCTAGACATCGTCCAAGAAAAACTTTTGAGACGGGGAGATCACAATCTCGAATAGCATGGGATCAAATTTATATACGCGCGCTCTAAGGGGTGCCCCCCTCTCGGTCCCAACCGGAAACACCCATGCCCCCTGACCGGATGACTGGCTTTAATCCAGGGCCATGGAACCATCATCACGGCCTCTCCTTTTTGGTGTGTACCAGGAAAGCGGTTTACAACTTACTAAGCCATATTCCTTGCGGAAAACATGTGGTAGTACAAGGAAGGAAGAATGGAAGGAACTGGAATGATACGAGTTGACATTGAAGTCACATAGTCTGGCATAAGCCTGGCATGCTACAACACTGCCATCTTACCCATCCTCATGCCAACACATGGCCATGCATACTCACATCCATCCACTCATGGATTTTCGAAACTCACTTGCCTCATCGTCTCAGGTAACAGGACATTCGTCGGTATGTTCATCAACATGCCATAAACTACTTAATGCAAACATGCCAAAACAATCATCATATCAAAAGTTCAAACATGCTTGCCTGGTTCGGAGTAGTCGGAGCCTAGCTCGGTGAAGTTCGCGGCTCCGTCACCTCCTTCGGTATCTACGGTATAAAGAAAATATATGCGCTATCGTAAATACCAAGAGGTGCACAAAAAGTATTCCAAATATTTTTCAAATAAATCTGATAAAAAACTAGACAAAATTTAGAGAGGACAGAAAAAGAATCAATCAAAAATACTATTCTGTTTAAAAGTTATAAAGGTTTTTGTCCAGGGACTCATCTGTAATGAAACAGAAAGTTTCCCAGGGGCTAGCTTATAAAAACAGAAAACGTTTCAGTAGCAACTACGCCAGCCCAGCGGGGAAAGCGTATTTTGCCCGAAGGCGTTTTCAGAAAACGATTCATTTAGAAATGACAGAGAGGCTGACGGTGGGTCCCGCCTGTCAGGTTTGAATATACGAACGGGGCGGCAGATTTCGCCGGTGCCCGAGAGCCGCGGTGGTCGCCGGCGGCGATCCACGGCGAGGCAGGGGGATCGGAGGGTACCTCCGTGTTCAGGGCACCTTTCCGCGTCGGTTGGTGGTGGTGGTGGTCGCCGGCGAGTACCACGTCGGCGGCGAGCCCTGCTCCGGCGGACGGCGGCTCGGGTGGTCGAGGGACTCGTCGGAGAGAGCTGCGAAGGACAAATCGATGCTGGCGTTAGCTTACTGGGTGCTAGAGGAGGCTATAGACAAGATTTGGGCGCCGGGGACGGCCTCACCGGAGCGAATCGAGGTGGAGGCCGAGGCGGGTCGGGGCGGCCGGAGTTGGGGGAGGAGACCTCCTCGAGGTCCTCCTAGTGGCCTGGCGGGGCTTTGGTGAGGTGTAGAGGTGGTGCGTGCTCGAGGGTGAGCTCGGGGGCCCTTTTTATAGGCGGTCCGAGGCGGTGGCCGTGAACGGGGATCTCCGGTGAAGGTTACGGCGGCGCAGGGCTTGGTCGGGGGTGATTAGGGAGTTGGGCGTCGTCGTTGAGGTCCACCGGTTCCATTTAGGTGCTAATCGGGCTGGGATTTGGTGCTATGGGCGAGTTCGACAGAACGGGGCGGCGCGGGCCCGTCGGCGGCAGGGAGCACGTTCCGTGCTTGCCGGGCCACGGCGACGGTGCCACGGGCGTGCGCTGGCATGCATGAGGCCACGCGGAGAGCAGAGGGGCGTTGGGCGGCGCCGAACGGCGTTGAGCCGCCGTTCCGTCCCCTGTCGGCTGCTACGGGGGTTCGGCCGCCGCAAGACACGCCGGCGCGGGCGGCCAAGGGCGCCACCGACGCCGGGAAGACGCCAAGCGCGCGTGCGGGGGTGCTGGCCAGGGAGAAGAAGCCGCGTGCAACGCGCCAAGCGCACTGTCTACGCGTGATTGAAACTGACGGACGAAAACGACACTGAAAACTGAATTTTTCTGAATATGAACAGCAACAGTGCACGCCAAGTGTTCGACAGAATGATCTAGGCATGTAGGGATTTTTCCTTGAGCTGATTTTGGTGGAGTGGCTTCTCATTGCTCCAGTAGGCTGCCTGATTTTTGGTGAAATTTTTGGAGAAGTGTAGGTATGAATTTCACCAAATTTGGCAAATCTGGTCCAAACTTGCAGAGACTGAATTTTGAAAAATTTGAAAAGAGGAGGAGTGGATCAAGATGGTTCTGGGTTGTGGGTACAAAGGACCATCCAGGAGAGTTGGTTTGAGGTCAAAACCCAAATGCAAAAGGGTACTTGCTTTGAAAATCTCTCAGGCTCCAAATAATTTGCAGAAAAGATTTGAGGGGAAAGAAAATTAGAATAAAATCCAAAACTTGCTTGGATTAGTTGGGACAGAGAACTTAGGTTGATTACAAGGAGGAGGGGAGGTTTTGGAGGGGTTTTACCACATGGGCAAAATACAAAGTCATGGGTGGTTTCCAAGATATGAAAATCCCAAATTTTCATAGAGTTTCTTTTTAAAAGAAAAAAAAGATTAAACTCCCAAAATAAATTTGAGAGGGAACCAACAGAGAAGAAGTTTCAAAAGATCAAACACCATAGCTTGAATAAAAATAAAAACCTTGCCAAAGAAAAGGAAGTTTTTAAGAGGAAGGTTTTCTGGAAAAATTTTAAATGGCCTCTTTTCAAAAACCACAAAGTTTTTGCTGAAAACCAAATAAAAATTTTGGAGTGTCACAACACCTACCCCCTTAGGAAAAATCTCGTCCCCGAGATTTCAACTGTTCCTCAAATAAGTGTGGATGCTCTGTCCGAAGAAAATCCTCTCTTTCCCAAGTTGCTTCGCTTTCGGTGTGGTTGCTCCACTGAACTCTGAAAAACTTGATGGTCTTCTGTCGGGTTCTCCTTTCAGACTCCTCTAATATTTTTACTGGGCGTTCCCGATAAGTGAGGTCTGGCTGCACGTCAATGTTCTCATGGAATACTTGTTTCTCTGGTTTGCTTACGCACTTCCTTAATTGAGAGACGTGGAACACGTCGTGAATGTCGGACAAGTCTTCGGGTAAGTCTAGCTGGTAGGCTACAGTGCCTCTTCGTGCCACTATGCAGAATGGTCCAATGAATCTTGGTGCTAACTTTCCTTTAATCTTAAACCGTTGCAGTCCCTTCATAGGTGATACTCGTAGGTACACAAATTCACCGGGTTCAAAATTGACCCCACGATGTTTCTGATCGTAATAACTCTTCTGTCGGCTTTGAGCGGTCTTGAGTCGGTCCCTGATTAGCTTGACTTTTTCCTCGGCTTCTTTGAGCACGTCTGGGCCGAAGATACGGCTGTCTCCGGTCTCTGACCAATTTAGCGGGGTACGACATCTCCGTCCGTATAGGGCTTCAAAAGGTGCCATTTGCAGGCTGGCCTGGTAACTGTTGTTGTATGCGAACTCGGCATATGGCAGGCTTTCTTCCCAACTGGTTCCATAGGTGAGGACACATGCTCTCAGCATGTCTTCTAAAATTTGGTTTACGCGTTCAGTCTGTCCATCAGTCTGGGGATGATAGGCTGTGCTGAAGGCCAATTGAGTTCCCAGAGCCTGTTGTAAATGATCCCAGAATCTCGAGACAAATTGAGTGCCTCTGTCGGATATTATAGTCTTCGGGACTCCATGCAGACAAACTATACGGGAGAGATAAATCCTGGCAAGCTTCTGAGTGTTGTAGGTTGTCTTCACTGGAATGAAATGTGCCACCTTGGTTAATCTATCGGTGATGACCCATATGGCATCATTCCCGTGTCGTGACCGAGGTAGTCCGACAATAAAATCCATCCCTATTTCATCCCATTTCCACTCAGGTATTTTGTTTGGTTGCAGTAGTCCGGCTGGTTTTTGATGCTCAACTTTTATGCGTTGACAAGAATCGCAACATGCAACGAATGTGGCTATGTCCCTCTTCATACCGTGCCACCAAAATCTTTCCTGAATATCCTTATACATTTTGGTTCCTCCAGGGTGGATTGAATATGGAGTGGTGTGTGCTTCAGCTAGGATTTGCTGTCTGAGGTCCTCTATGTTTGGCACGCAGAGTCTGTCCCCGTACCATAATATTCCATCATCGCCTATGACAAATTCCGAGGCCTTGCCCATACTCACCTTTCTTTTAATTCCTTCAATGCTGGGGTGACCAGGCTGAGCTTCTTTAATTCTCTCCACAAGGTCGGGCTTTATTTCCAAGTTTGATATGGTGCCTCCCGCGATCATTAACAAGTTGAGTTTGGCAAATTCTTGTTGGAATTCAGGTCTCAAACTTTGCAGACTGTTTTCGTCGGAGCTGGGGTTTCGACTAAGAGCATCGGCCACTACATTTGCTTTCCCTGGATGATAGTGGATACCAACATCATAATCCTTTACCAATTCCAACCAGCGTCGTTGCCGTAAGTTTAGTTCTGGCTGTGTGAAAATATATTTGAGACTTTTATGGTCCGTGTATATTTCACATCGATTCCCAAGTAAGAAATGCCTCCATTCCTTAAGTGCATGAATGACTGCTGCCATTTCTAAGTCATGAGTGGGATAATTTTCCTCATGCTTGCGGAGTTGTCGTGAAGCGTATGCGACAACCTTGCCTTCTTGCATCAACACGCACCCGAGACCTTTTCGGGATGCGTCACAATACACCTCAAAGTTTTTGTGTATGTCTGGCACAATTAATACCGGTGCTGTGGTTAATTTCTGTTTTAACTCTTGGAAACTTTTTTCGCAGGCTTCTGTCCATTCAAACTTCTTGTCCTTCTTGAGCAACTGCGTCATTGGCTTGGCTAGAGTGGAGAATCCTTCAATAAATCTGCGGTAATATCCTGCCATTCCCAAGAAACTTCGTATGTCCGTTACGCTGGCTGGTGCCTTCCAGTCAAGTATGGCCCTAACTTTCTCCGGGTCCACTGCGATACCGTCTTGGGTCAGCACGTGACCTAGAAAGCCTACTTGTCTTAGCCAAAATTCGCACTTGCTGAACTTGGCATACAATTGATGTTTCCTGAGTTCTCCTAGCACAATCCTGAGATGTTCCGCGTGCTCTTCTGGTGTTTTGGAGTATATCAGAATATCATCGATAAATACCACAACGAACTTGTCCATAAACTTCATAAATACTTTGTTCATGAGGTGAACAAAATATGCGGGGGCGTTTGTTAATCCAAAAGGCATAACTGTGAACTCATATAGTCCATATCTGGAGGTGAAGGCTGTTTTGGGGATATCTTCTGTTCGCACTTTTAATTGATGGTATCCTGACCTTAAGTCAATCTTTGAGAATACCTTGGCCTGAGCGAGCTGATCAAATAAATCATTTATTCGTGGCATCGGGTATTTGTTCTTGACTGTGACCATGTTAAGTGCTCGGTAGTCTATGCACAATCTTAGTGTTCCATCCTTCTTTTTGGCAAATAAAATTGGTGATCCCCAAGGTGAGGAGCTGGCTCGAATGTATCCCTTGTCCAGTAATTCCTTTATTTGTTTCTTCAACTCGATCAACTCGGATGGTGCCATTCTGTATGGTTTCTTGTATATGGGGGTGGTTCCTGGTGCTAGCTCAATGCTGAATTCTATTTCTCGGTCTGGTGGCATGCCTGGTAGTTCTTCGGGAAATACGTCTGGAAATTCACATACTACTGGAACCTTGCTTAACTCAGAAACGTCCACCTTATTCAATCTCGGCTGCCGGGGTATTTTTCTTTCCTTGGCTGATACTTTTATTGTCTTCCCGTGGTGGTGCGTGAGAATTACGGTCCGGTTGAAACAGTCAATAAAACCTTTGTTGGTGGTTAACCAGTCCATCCCTAGGATGACATCCAGTCCTTTATTTTCCAACACAATAAGATTGGCGAAAAATTTCAATCCTTCGAACTCAATGACCACATTCTGACAGTAACTCTGAGTAACTTGCTGAATCCCAGGGGACTTGATGATCATGGATTTTTCCAAGGGAAACATCGAAAAATTATTTTGCAAAGCAAAACTTTTCGAAATGAATGAGTGAGAAGCTCCAGAATCAAACAAAACCGTTGCAGGTATTGTGTTGACAGGAAACGTACCGAGTACGATATCCGGAGCATTTTGTGCTTCTTCTTTGGTCACGTGGTTTAGATGACCCTTCCTGTGGTTGTTGTTGGGGTTGAAATTGTTGCGCTTGGGCGCTGAATTATTTCCACCATTGTTTGGCTTCGGGGTCGAGTTCCTTGGCTTGGGGCACTGTTTGGCGTAGTGCCCTTCTTCTCCACAAGCGTAGCAAGTAACGCCTGGGCGATATGTGAACTCTTTGTCCCTTGCATGGAAATTCTTGGTTGGGCGAGAGATGTTTGTTGTAGGTTTGTGTGTCCCACCTTTCTGAAAATCTGTCCTGCTTCGGTGGTTGCGTGCAAGAGTAGTCTGGTCTCTTTTTCGCTTACGTAAATCCTCCAAGCTACGTCTCTCATTTTCCAGAGTAATAGCTTTGTCCACTAGTGTCTTAAAATCTGGAAAAGTGTGAACTACCAGTTGGCATTTAAGCGCGGGCGCCAGACCGTCAAGGAATTTCTCCATCTTCTTGCTTTCAGTCATACGTTCTTCATTGGCATAGCGGGACAATAGAGTAAATTGACCGTTGTATTCTGACACTGTCATGTTCCTTTGTTTGAGGTCATCGAACTCTCTCTTCTTAATTTTCATAATACTCTTGGGAATGTGTGCACCACGGAAACCTTCCTTGAAATCATCCCAGGTTATATCATTTTCGTTGGGGTGCATGTGCAGAAAATTCTCCCACCATGATGCAGCTGCTCCTGTGAGATAGTGCGGAGCATATAGTACTTTCTCGAGATCTGAACATTTTGCAATAATTAATTTTCTCTCCATATCTCGAAGCCAATCCTCGGCTTCAAGAGGCTTGTCAGTATGAGAAAATGTTTGGGGACGTGTCTTTTGTAGCTCAGATAACTTGGAATGCTGCTGATACTGTCCATGGTGATTTCCCATGTTGATGACTTGGTTCATCATTTCCCGATGTTGTTGCTGACTCTGCTCATAAAGGCGGCACATTTGTGAAAGTGCCGATTCACTGCCCTGTTGGCTTGACTGTCCCTGAGTGAACTCGTTGCTGGGTTGTGTATCATAATTTTCCTCTGGTGGAGTTGGCATGGAGCGAGTCCAAGGACGAGACATTTTTCACTCTGGGGATATATTTGTAAAACCCATAAGAAAAGCGGAAAGAGTCGCAAAAACAAATCCATAAATGCATAAAGCTGGCAAATAAAATTAAATAACCAAGCTTACTTAAGAAAAACAAATCGACTTGCGCACGGAGAAGGACTGCTCATTACATATCTTACACGCGGGCGGTAATTATACAATACATCACTCAGGATATGCGTACATAATCCTGACATGTTATTTAGGCTAGTGCACTTCTCCAGATCCTACATGATGCGCAAACAGGCTACTTCTCACAACCTATGTACATATAAACATATCATACAAAGCGGTACATTACATGGCGGCTAAGCGTACTCAGGCGGAGATGTTGACGACCTCCTTTGCCCTGCCGAGGGCGAGGCGTAGCGAGGTTGGGGACTCGACTTCCTCCTCGCTAATAGGCTCCATACGTGTAGTGTTGTGCAGAGTGGACGGAGCGGGTGCCAGGGGCGGAACAACACGAACAGGAGTGGGCGCGAAGGGTGGTGCAGTGCGCGCTGGAGTGGGCGCAATGACTTGGTTGAATTCTTCGGTAGAAGGTAGGCGACGAGTAGGCGTATAAGATGCTGAGGACGAGACCAAAGTCAGTGGCGGTGCGGTGGGTAGGAGCTCCCTCCTGTTGGCAGCACAGCCATGAACTGAGTCGATGCGGGCAGCCACGAAGTCATCCACCAGGTTATCAAAGGCTGCCTCCAGGGCCCGGAGATACTCAATGAGCATCTCAAAAGCCTCGTCTCGTTCTCCTCTGGGGCAGGAGAATGCGTAGTGACAGGTGTAAGGCACATGGCATGGAAGATAACGGTAACGACGAGTCTTCATCACGGGGAGGACATCCCTGAGACGAGCTATCGCCTCGCGGGCTGCCATCTACATAGCAGGCCTCTCCGTAGGCATGGCTCTTCCCAAGAACCGGAAGCGGCGTAACTCACCACGCCCTCCCTTGAACTGCGCCACGGCCTGGTGCATGGTCAGACAGTCGTTGACTCGGTGCTGGCAGAGTGTGAAGACTGGGCGCACAGATGGCCCCATCGCGACCTGAACGATGAAGGAAAGAAGCTTGACGAACCCATCGGGCACGTTGGCGAAGGTCTGAGACTCGCAGCTGTTGTCGGCCATCTACAAAAGTAGGCAAAAATTCTGCATGGTCAGATCATAAATTTATGCTGACTGACAGAAAATGACTACAATCAAGAAAATATGAAAAGGCTCAATCATGCTAATACCCAATTAGCGATCGCACCTAGTGGCTTCCTACAGTCAGCCTGGCTCTGGTACCAAGCTTGTCACGACCGGTTTTCCAATAAAAATATTTATTGAGAAACCAATCTTTTGAGTCCAGTATGAGAGAAATCCTCCTCACTGGTAGACAAATTCTTGATACAATAAGCCAGTAGCATAAAATATATTACAGGGTCGAACTACGGTTGCTCAACCAAATTATTACAAGCACGCCAATAATATACATAATGGCGGACATGACACAGTGGTGTGGAGGCATACTACTGACTCGAGGATAGGGCGGTGGTGGAAAAACACAGCGGGGAGAGAGATACAAGTCTCTAAAACTGTCATCTCATCGAGCGTCGAGGTGAGGCTCGATGAATTTATTTGGTAGCGGAAGCGGATATAATACAGTGACCAAATCCAGGGTCGTACGAGACTGACTGGGACTCCTCTAGGCGTCGGACTCGTTATCAAATTCTTCATCCATGAGATCGCCTTCGTCAGCATCTGGCCAAATCAACAAGCCAGTGAGTACTTTGAAAGTAGTCGCAAGACAGTTCGGACGTAAGATATAACAAATGCATGCATGAATGTGTCATGATTAGTTCACCAATGTACATTCAACAAAAATTAGCATAACGAGGTAAGTAAAAGGGAAACGGTGGTAGTCCGCATGAAATCCCAACAAAACATAAATGGAGACCGTTCGGGTGTCTGAAGCGACGCCTCGAAAGGTGAACAAATAAATATAAGGAAATGATGCCACAGTCGGGCGTCTTAGCGACACCACATAAAGGGCTTTAAAAGAAATGCCACAGTCGGATGTCGGGGCAACATCACAGAAAGGACTTCAAAAGAAGTACCACAGTCGGGCGTCTTAGCAACACCACATAAAGGGCTTTAAAAGAAATGCCACAGTCGGACGTCGGGGCGACATCACAGAAAGGGCTTTAAAAGAAATACCACAGTCGGGCGTCTTAGCGACACCACATAAAGGGCTTGAAAAGAAATGCCACAGTCGGACGTTGGGGCGACATCACAGAAAGGGCTTTAAAAGAAATACCACAGTCGGGCGTCTTAGCGACACCACATAAAGGGCTTTAAAAGAAATGCCACAGTCGGACGTCGGGGCGACATCACAGAAAGGGCTTTAAAAGAAATACAGTCGGGCGTCTTAGCGCACACATAAAGGGCTTTAAAAGAAATGCCACAGTCGGACGTCGGGGCGACATCACAGAAAGGGCTTTAAAAGAAATACAGTCGGGCGTCTTAGCGACACCACATAAAGGGCTTGAAAAGAAATGCCACAGTCGGACGTCGGGGCGACATCACAGAAAGGGCTTTAAAAGAAATACCGCAGTCGGGCGTCCTAGCGACACCACATAAAGGGCTTGAAAAGAAATGCCACAGTCGGACGTTGGGGCGACATCACAGAAAGGGCTTTAAAAGAAATACCACAGTCGGGTGTCTTAGCGACACCACATAAAGGGCTTTAAAAGAAATGCCATAGTCGGACGTCGGGGCGACATCACAGAAAGGGCTTTAAAAGAAATACCACAGTCGGGCGTCTTAGCGATACCACATAAAGGGCATTAAAAGAAAAGCCACAGTCGGACGTCGGGGCGACATCACAGAAAGGGCTTTAAAAGAAATACCAAAGTCGGGCGTCTTAGCGACACCACATAAAGGGCTTTTATTCACAAGGAAATAATGCTCATAATAAATATTCAATTCATGAGAATAAACGGGTTAGTCCATCCACAGGAATAATCATTTAACCGGACTTAGCACTCATGCGGTTCACCGGAGTCTCTGTCATCAAAACTGACATTTGGTCAAGATAAGTTAATATCGAACTTGGACATGGAATAGATGATTCGAAGGAATATATGACTCTGCAGAGTTTGTACAAAATTTTTCCCACGGCCAACGGATTTCCATAGTCACGAAGGACTAGTTCCGTTTACGGTATTTCGGAAGAAAACACAGCTAACCAGTACACACCCATCCTACCTCTCGATGCTAGGAATCACCCTAGACATCGTCCAAGAAAAACTTTTGAGACGGGGAGATCACAATCTCGAATAGCATGGGATCAAATTTATATACGCGCGCTCTAAGGGGTGCCCCCCTCTCGGTCCCAACCGGAAACACCCATGCCCCCTGACCGGATGACTGGCTTTAATCCAGGGCCATGGAACCATCATCACGGCCTCTCCTTTTTGGTGTGTTCCAGGAAAGCGGTTTACAGCTTACTCAGCCATATTCCTTGCGGAAAACATGTGGTAGTACAAGGAAGGAAGAATGGAAGGAACTGGAATGATACGAGTTGACATTGAAGTCACATAGTCTGGCATAAGCCTGGCATGCTACAACACTGCCATCTTACCCATCCTCATGCCAACACATGGCCATGCATACTCACATCCATCCACTCATGGATTTTCGAAACTCACTTGCCTCATCGTCTTAGGTAACAGGACATTCGTTGGTATGTTCATCAACATGCCATAAACTACTTAATGCAAACATGCCAAAACAATCATCATATCAAAAGTTCAAACATGCTTGCCTGGTTCGGAGTAGTCGGAGCCTAGCTCGGTGAAGTTCGTGGCTCCGTCACCTCCTTCGGTATCTACGGTATAAAGAAAATATATGCGCTATCATAAATACTAAGAGGTGCACAAAAAGTATTCCAAATATTTTTCAAATAAATCTGATAAAAAACTAGACAAAATTTTAAAGAGGACAGAAAAAGAATCAATCAAAAATACTTTTCTGTTTAAAAGTTATAAAGGTTTTTGTCCAGGGATTCATCTGTAATGAAACAGAAAGTTCCCAGGGGCTAGCTTATAAAAACAGAAAACGTTCCAGTCTTGAATACGCCAGCCCAGAGGGGAAAGCGTATTTTGCCCGAAGGCGTTTTCAGAAAACGATTCATTTAGAAATGACAAAGAGGCTGGCGGTGGGTCTCGCCTGTCAGGTTTGAATATACGAACGGGGCGGCAGATTTAGCGGGTGCCCGAGAGCCGCGGTGGTCGCTGGCGGTGATCCACGGCGAGGCAGGGGGATCGGAGGGTACCTCCGTGTTCAGGGCACCTTTCCGCGTCGGTTGGTGGTGGTGGTGGTCGCCGGCGAGTACCATGTCGGCGGCGAGCCCTGCTCCGGCGGACGGCGGCTCGGGTGGTCGAGGGACTCGTCGGAGAGAGCTGCGAAGGACAAATCGATGCTGGAGTTAGCTTACTGGGTGCTAGAGGAGGCTATAGACAAGATTTGGGCGCCGGGGACAGCCTCACCGGAGCGAATCGAGGTGGAGGCCGAGGCGGGTCGGGGCGGCCGGAGTTGGGGGAGGAGACCTCCTCGAGGTCCTCCTAGTGGCCTGGCGGGGCTTTGGTGAGGTGTAGAGGTGGTGCGTGCTCGAGGGTGAGCTCGGGGGCCCTTTTTATAGGCGGTTCGAGGCGGTGGCCGTGAACGGGGATCTCCGGTGAAGGTTACGGCGGCGCAGGGCTTGGTCGGGGGTGATTAGGGAGTTGGGCGTCGTCGTTGAGGTCCACCGGTTCCATCTAGGTGCTAATCGGGCTGGGATTTGGTGCTATGGGCGAGTTCGACAGAACGGGGCGGCGCGGGCCCCTCGGCGGCAGTGAGCACGTTCCGTGCTTGCCGGGCCACGGCGACGGTGCCACGGGCGTGCGCTGGCATGCATGAGGCCACGCGGAGAGCAGAGGGGCGTTGGGCGGCGCCGAACAGCGTTGAGCCGCCGTTCCGTCCCCTGTCGGCTGCTACGGGGGTTCGGCCGCCGCAAGACACGCCGGCGCGGGCGGCCAAGGGCGCCACCGACGCCGGGAAGACGCCAAGCGCGCGTGCGGGGGTGCTGGCCAGGGAGAAGAAGCCGCGTGCAACGCGCCAAGCGCACTGTCTACGCGTGATTGAAACTGACGGACGAAAACGACACTGAAAACTGAATTTTTCTGAATATGAACAGCAACAGTGCACGCCAAGTGTTCGACAGAATGATCTAGGCATGTAGGGATTTTTCCTTGAGCTGATTTTTGGTGGAGTGGCTTCTCATTGCTCCAGTAGGCTGCCTGATTTTTGGTGAAATTTTTGGAGAAGTGTAGATATGAATTTCACCAAATTTGGAAAATCTGGTCCAAACTTGCAGAGACTGAAATTTGAAAAATTTGAAAAGAGGAGGAGTGGATCAAGATGGTTCTGGGTTGTGGGTACAAAGGACCATCTAGGAGAGTTGGTTTGAGGTCAAAACTCGAATGCAAAAGGGTACTTGCTTTGAAAATCTCTCAGGCTCCAAATAATTTGCAGAAAAGAGTTGAGGGGAAAGAAAATTAGAATAAAATCCAAAACTTGCTTGGATTAGTTGGGACAGAGAACTTAGGTTGATTACAAGGAGGAGGGGAGGTTTTGGAGGGGTTTTACCACATGGGCAAAATGCAAAGTCATGGGTGGTTTCCAAGATATGAAAATCCCAAATTTTCATAGAGTTTCTTTTTAAAAGAAAAAAAAAGATTAAACTCCCAAAATAAATTTGATAGGGAACCAACAGAGAAGAAGTTTCAAAAGATCAAACACCATAGCTTGAATAAAAATAAAAACCTTGCCAAAGAAAAGGAAGTTTTTAAGAGGAAGGTTTTCTGGAAAAAATTTAAATGGCCTCTTTTCAAAAACCACAAATTTTGCTGAAAACCAAAATAAAAATTTTGGAGTGTCACACAAATTTTGGCATTTGTTATCCAAAGAGGGCCTCTTTCAATCTTGTTGGCTACTCCGACTCGGACTATGCCGATGACAAGGTTGATAGAAAGTCCACTTTGGGTACTTGTCAATTTCTTGGTAGATCTCTTGTGTCGTGGTCCTCCAAGAAATAAAACTTGGTATCCTTATCCACCGCCGAAGCGGAATACATTGCCGCTGGTTCATGTTGTGCTCAATTACTTTGGATGACGCAAACTCTTAAAGATAATGGGATATATGTGAAACATGTTCCGTTGCTTTGTGACAATGAAAGTGCTATCAAGATTTCTCACAATCCCATGCAACACTCTCGAACTAAGCGTGACATTAATCATAAACATGTTGCTAAGGGTGACATTAATCTTAAACATGTTCGCACTAATAAGCAATTAGCGGATATATTCACTAAACCACTTGATGAGAAAGTGTTTTGCAGGTTGAGAGGTGAATTGAACATCATTGATGCTTCAAACTTAGAGTAGGAACTCCTTTTTGGATACATGCAAGACATGAGCCTATAACTATTCCTTGATATTTCTCTTATGATGATAATCTTATGTCTTGGATATATTTGCACCTTGCATGTCATCTAACCCTTCTAGGTACTTGGATGAATCTAAATCTATGAGATTGCAACTCACTCACATCTTGAGCAATCTCTACATCACCAAGTCTCTAGAAAATGGTGGTTGAAGAGGAGGAAGCACGTAACCATTCAAACATATCCTTTGACAAATTCCACGTTGAGTTTCATGATTGTCATTTTGGATACACAAGTGCTCTTCCTTGCAAAAACTAACCCATGGAGGTAGCACTCAAATTCCATGTGGTGCTCCCAACTCTTGATGAGCTACGTCAACATTGAGCAACCCACACAAGTTCAACTACATGATCCAGTTCAACACCACCACCCAAGGTATGTTATTCCATCTTAGAGAAGCTTTACTCAAAGTCATGAGTGAAAGCAACTCGACAAGATGTGAATACATAAAGATGTTTAAATGAAAAATGGTAACCCCATTTTCAGCTTAAACGATGAGTATGACCTATGATCAAGTGATCTCACTTGACTCCTAAGTCAATATACTCTAACATAGGTGACTTTGTAACCGACCAATTCTATATGAAGTTCTCTTGTGTTGTTTCTGTGCTCTTGCATTTTTTCTCATGCATATTTGTTTCCCCATTCAAAATAAACTTCATCTAGATTTCTTTTCTGTTTCTTTTCTGTTCTGCATTCCCTGTATCCAATTCATTGCAAATCTTTCAGTTAATTCCTTGCAAATCCTTGTGAGATCTTACTTGTCTAGTGAGCTGAGGTGACAAGTGTTTTCTCTGGGATGAACTCGGTCACACCGGTATGTTTCCTTCGGTCCAACTGAAACCTTTCGGTGCTGTCGGTGTTCTAGGAAATGGACCAACTTTAGTCAGGATAACTTGTACTAGCTGTCCCCTTTCAAAATGGCCGTTGTTGGATCCCTTCCCGCTCAATATTTGGGGAGATGACCAGGGCCCTATAAATAGGGATAGCCACCACAGTAGAAGGCATCTGGATCTCACCAAGAGCCAACAGAGATGGAGCCATTCCTCTCCAAGCACACCACAAGAACACCCCTCGCGAGGATGTTCTTCCTCTGTATTGCTCACCAGCGTCTTCTGCGGAGCATTCTTGCAGCTCAGGAGGCCAGGCACCACGCGGTCCTGGCAGAGATGGAGATGGTCCTCGAGGAACCACCCGGACCCCCAGAGCCTCCCGAGGCTCCGGGCTCCGGTGGCTCGTGAGGATCGGCCTCTTCACCGCGCATCGTCAGCTACTTCAACACCCGCTCTACAATGGTATCAAGTGACATCTTTCGAGTTTCATTTCAGCTGGGAGCACCCTCAGGGCTGCATTATTCCCAGGTCGCGTGGGTCTGTCCCGGCGGCATGTATCCCTTTTGCTTATGTCTTTAGTTCACCTTGCTGGGGGCGCCCCTCGGGCTGCATCATCCCCAAGCCGCTCGGGCCAGACCCAGTGGCATGTATCTTTCCTGCATCTATCTAAGATGATCTGCCTTTCATGCTTAACCTCCATGTGATAATGGCCTTCTCGATTGACACCAACCTTTGGAGCCGCTCACGCTGGCACGGCGCTTGTGCATGGTTCCGTCCCTGCAACATCGACAAATCTGAGTGGTCGAGCTCTAGCCCGCGGCAGCCCCACAAGCACCACCTCACCAGTTCCTTAGTGCCCTCACCACTCTCTCGGAGCAACCAATGGTCGGCCGGCAATCGTAATGGCAACCCTTGCTTTTTTCGTGTTGGTTTACAGGGGCTACCTGAGGCCTCAAACGGGAGGCATCATGAGCTCTCTCTCTCTCTCTCTTACCCATGCGATCCACTTGCGCGTTAAAAGGGGGCTCCTGAGCATCGCGACTGAGGAGCTCTTACTGGCTGTCCAGCCCTCACCCCTTGGCCTTGTCCACGACATCGCGACCTGGCATACCAGCGACGGCTGAGCTCGCTCGAGGGCCGGGACCTAAGGATGTAGAGCATGGAGGAGAAGTACAGGGAAGGGAGGGGAAGCTCACGAAGGCCTAACCCAGCTACATCCCAGCTGCAGCCGCACAAGTCCGGCGCCTCATGAAGGATCTACCCCCGGCTCTTGAGATAAGTTTCGCCCCTGGAATCGCTAATTGATCCGGCATGAAACCCTCACTTAATGAGGCTCTGTGATGGCGATGTTACCTTCCTTTCTTGCCTTTCGGTGACTGCTTGAGTGCTAAAGGGGACCTCCTCAGCATCGTGCCTCAGGGGCTCTTACTGGACCTCGGGCCGCTCACCTCCTGGCCTTGACCATAGCATCACAACCTGGCATACCAGCGACGGCTGAAGCCTGCCTAGGGACCGAGACCTGTCAGCGTAGAGCAACAAGTCGTCGCAAGGTTAGAAAGGGGGAACCAAGCCGGAACTGGACGACCATTTGCACCACTTCATAATAAGGATAATATCACAAAAGAAATTGCGGACGCTTTACATGCCCCCACGGGGTGTTTTCTCGATTCCTCGCAGGGAACAAAAGACGCGAGTCCTAAGGAGCCCTAGCTACAGGCGCCTCCATGGCCGTCGCCATCATGAATAGTGGGCCACAGGAGGTCGACGCCAACCCCATTCGGATCAGGTGCGCCGGTGGCCTGGTGCAGCCGCCTTGCTCCGAGCACGGCGCGAGCTCGCGGGCACGTAGCTGTCGTCGCTCATCTCCGGAGTCGCAAGGTGCTCAGGAGAGTCGCTAGACTCCCAAGCATCGCCACTACTGCTAGAGGAGCCGCTGGTGAAGCGCGTGGTAGGCCTAGCGCTTGCCACATCGACGTCCTGGCTGCCTCCTCTGGGGCAGCACTCCAGCCGGCGGCCTTCTGCATCGAAGAACTTGAAGAGCATCAAGGAGGCAGCATCATATTCGAAATGAATCATGAGGCACCCCTTGTTCGGAAGACCCGGGCGACCTCGCCCCAGCCTTAGGTCCAGTAGGCCTTGCCCGGAGCGACGACTTTAACCTCCGCTCCGGTCGCTAGGGTACCGCAGTCGGCGTGCTGCAACCAGAGCTAGAGAGGCCCCCGCAGTAGCATCTCGAAGGCGAAGATGGGAGGAAAGCGGATCCAGGTGCCCGGAGGTATCACAGTGTGGAGAACGAGGTCGCGAGAGGAGTCCGCGACGTGGACTCTGGGAGCAATGACGCGCACCGCCATGGCTCATCGGCGTCGCCGGCGGCGGGGCAGTGTCGCTCGACTTCTCCTTCTCCACGGCCCTTGGCACGGGCGTACAGACGAAGCGGGAACCCAGGAGGAGGCCGCTTGTACCAAGGCCTTGATGTCTCCAGCCTCGCGACCTTGTCGCGGCGGCCGGGGACCGGCCATTTCTTCGGCGGGAGCGGGTCGGGCCCCTCCCGGGGGGCCTTTCCTTTCTCCTCGGTTGAGAACCAGCGGATCAGTGCCATTGCTGGCAAGATGGAGGAGGAGAGAGGAAGAAGAAGCAAGCCGAGCGAGAAGAGATGGATTGTGGGGGCTCGCTCCTCTCCGTACTTATAGTCCATAGGACGCCGACCGCCGGCCTCCACAATCGCAGGTAATCATGACTCTTTTTGCCTGCAACAGGGACACGTCAAATCAGGCAGTTGCCGAGGCAGCGTGGGGAAGCGGAGACGCCCACGTCCAATCAACCGCCATGCGGCGACCATGGCCACAGGCTGTTGGGGCCCGTGGCGCTCCGCACTTGCCCTTTGGCTTCGCTTCTAAGCCAAGTCCGAGGGCGCCTTGGGCCCGGAGGCTACTATTGGCGTTCTACGAGCGGGGGTCCCCAGACTTGCCTGCCTGCGGCCTGTGGCATGGCTCAAGAAGTGGCCCAGTACGGCCCGTCTACATCAACCCGAGCTCAAGACCCTCGCGAGGGGCCAAGCCTCGCGGGATGGACGATGCAAGGCTTCCTCAGGGGCAGCCTCGCCAGGCAGGCTCGCGAGGAGGCGGAGAGATCAATGCAAGGAGCACCTCGCGAGGTGCTCGTGACGCAAGCCATGACGATCAAGACCAGGCGGGGGCCAGCCGATGCAGTGTCCTCGTTTGCTCTTTGGTGCAAAGGGGGCAAGCGCAGGCGCGGAGTACCGAGGCATCAAGCAAAGGTTTCCATATTGGTGCAACGAGAGCAAGACCAGCAGGACGGCAGGACGGAGATCATCGTGAAGCCCAAGACGGCGTCATCGCTAGTGCCTTTGGCAGTCGAAGACCAACTTTAGTCAGGATAACTTGTACTAGATGTCCCCTTCAAAATGGCCGTTGTTGGCTCCCTTCCCGCTCAATATTTGGGGAGAGGACCAGGGCCCCTATAAACGGGGATAGCCACCATAGTAGAAGGCATCTGGATCTCACCAAGAGCCAACAGAGATGGAGCCATTCCTCTCCAAGCACACGACAAGAACACCCCTCGCGAGGCTGTTCTTCCTCTATACTATTCATCATCAGCCCCAGAGGGAATCCACCACACCACACACTAGAGAAGGGTATTACACCACAACAGTGGCCCGAACTAGTATAAACCTTGTGTCCCTCGTGTTCTGCATCGTGTATCTTAGATTCACGGCGAGGCGTTGGGACGAGGATCAGTTGGGACGAGGATCATGTGCACCCTAGAGTTCGAACCTTAAGGGTCTTGCCGGAACCCGATATCTGACAGGTGCAACCGTAGCACACACATCGGTGCCACTGATTTCATAACAGGAAAAACAGCTTGCCACTTGTTCCTGCATTCTTTTTGGTCTAGCTCCACTCAATGATTCTTGTCCTCTACTAGCATCACATTATACTTGCTGCTTTGTTCTATGACTCAAGGACCAAACCCAGTTCTGACAAAACTTCAGAAGAACCCTTCTTGGAAATTGATGTCAAAGGGGGGGGGGAGTGAGATCACATCAAAGCTTAAGCATTTCTATAGGGGCAGAAAATACTCAGAGAGAGACATACCCCAGATGCTTGGTGTTCGAGAGGAGAGAAGTCACATGTCTTTAAGAGGGGAAATACTTGTTTAAAAGGGGGGGAGAGCATGGCACCGCCGCGTTATGTGCCAATACCGGAGGGTCATTTTTCCAACCCCATGGAGAATTTAATCACAGCATCAGCGCGTTTGGCGGCTCTTCCAGTGGATGGTGATGATCCAACAGCAGTGGAGACCCGGAGGATAAGGGAACTTGTCCAGACGGCTCTGGCTCAGCAAGAGACCTATTCTTACAGCCGGGATAGAATTCATTCAACCCCTCCACCTTGGTTAGCGCCGCCTCGTCAGAACCGGAGCCCGAGTTACAGCAGGCACATGGAGTCCGAAGCTTTATCAAGCAATGCCCAACGCCATCATGGTGGCTATAACCCGGTGCAGAACTGAGTACGTCAGGAGAACGAGCAGGCGGCTCAGCGGGCGACTCACCAGGATATCCCAGAGTATCCAACGACTTCTTTTGAGATGGGAGTAGCCACCAGAACCAGTGGAGTTCCCTGTTTGATATCGCCTTTGCGCAATGTGCGCCTGCCTAAGGAGTTCAAGGGACCATGAAGGTGCCGAATTATACGGCCGACTTACAACCCGGAGCATGGATTGAGAGCCATGAGATGGCCATGGAGCTGTTGGAGGTTAGTGACGCGGCAATGGCTAAATACTTCACCATTATGTTAGATGGAACGGCCCGGTCATGGCTAAAAGGTTTACCACCCAATTCCATTGGTTCGTGGGAGGAGTTAAAAGCCCGGTTCATCCAGAACTTCAAAGACACCTATAAGCAGTCCATGTCAATCGTGGACTTGACAAGTTGTAAGCAGGGGGAGGGTGAGTCCACCACCCATTGGGTACGCCGGGTCAAGGAGATCATTCACTCATCTGATAAGATGGATGCCGGCTCTACAGTCCTCATGTTGGAGAAGAATTGCAACTTTGAACCGCTGAGGCAGAAATTGGGCCGACTTAAGCGTGATTGCACCGATATGGGAACGCTGATGGCGGCTTTAGTCAAATATGCCGATTCTGATAATACCAAGGACCCCGCGTCTGATGATGAGAAGGCAGGGAAGGGTAAAAGGAACGGTAATGGAAAGGGTCAACAACACAACCCGGGAAATCAAAGCAGCAATAAGCGTAAGTTGGATGGCAACCCGGAGCTTGTGGCTAACGCTAGTACATAGGGTAACAATCAGAGACGTAAGGGTAAGTGGCCTCGAAACGGCGGGTCAGGCCCATATCTTGAGCAGCTACTCAACGGGCCCTGTCTGAAACACGGCACCCGGGAGCACCCCGCTATGCACCTGTGGAAAGATTGTGCGATCATGAAGGCATTTAAAAACTCCAATATCTTTGATGGTGGTCATGGATCTGGTGGTGGTTCAGGGGCCGGCGGCTTTCATGGCCCGGGCGGCGGCTCAAATTCTGGTTTTCAGGGACAGCCGGGTGGAAATAATCAGCGGCAATCTGGTCAGGGAGGACAGCAGCAGCAGCAGCAGCAGTCGGGTTACCAGAGCCAACCAAAACAGTTGTGCGGTGGACAGTACCATGTGTTCACCACTAGCTTATGCAAACGTGACCAGAAGGTTCATAAGAGGGCTGTAAATTCCGTTGAGCCGGCGGTCCCTCGTTATTTGAGATGGTCAGAGCAACCTATCATTTGGAGCAGAGAGGATCACCCGCTATGAGTTGATAATCCAGGTCAGTTAGCCTTGGTTGTAGCACCCCAGGTTGGTGGATATAAATTCACTAAAGTACTCATGGACGGAGGTAGCAGCATCAATATCCTCTATTATGAGACTTTCCAGCGTATGGGGTTAACTGAGAAGAATCTGAGGACGTCCAACACTGTTTTTCACGGGGTGGTTCCAGGCAAGTCAGCTTACCCAGTTGGTAAGATTGAATTAGAGGTGGCTTTTGGAGATGAGTATGATTCCAGGGCTGAGAAGTTGACGTTTGAGGTGGTCAAGATCAAGAGCCCGTATCATGCTGCTAACACTGCCTTTGAGGATTTAAAGAGACAGTTGTCTGAGGCACCGGTTCTTGCAGCTCCCATTGATAGAGAGCCGTTATTATTATATGTGGATGCTAACTCGCGGGCCGTCAGTGTGGCCATCGTAGTGGAACGTAAGGAGGCAGGCAAGGAGCATCCGGTTCAACGGCTGGTTTACTACATCAGCGAGGTGCTTATTGAGTCTAAACAAAGGTATCCGCATTGGCAGAAGCTTGTTTATGGTGTATTCATGGCAAACCGGAAGCTGAAGCAGTACTTTCAAGGTCATCCTATAACGGTGGTAAGTTCAGCCCCTTTGGGAGACATCATCCAGAATAGGGAAGCCACAGGACGAATCGCCAAGTGGGCCATTGAGCTTGGGCCTTATGGCCTGAAGTATATGCCCCGTACTACCATCAAGTCTCAGGCCTTGGTGGATTTTATCAATGATTGGACAGAGTTGCAGGCACCTGAGGAGAAGCCGGACAATACGTATTGGACTATTCACTATTATGGGTCTAGGCAGTTAGAAGGATCAGGGGCTGGGGTTGTCTTAACTTCCCCTCGAGGTGAAAAATTTCGTTATGTGCTCTGGATCATGTTTCGTTGCACTAACAATGCAGTTGAATACGAGTCCTTGCTCCATGGCCTCCGGATGGCTAAGGAGATGAATCTAAGCCGGGTAAGGTGCTTGGGCGACTCAGATCTCATAGCTCAACAGGTCTCAGGCACATGGGACTCTAAGGATCCCCTTATGGCGGCTTATCGTCGTGAAGTTGATGTTGTAGCTGGGTACTTCAAAGGGTATCAAGTGGAGCACATTGACAGAAGGAAGAATGAGGCGGCGGATGCTTTAAGCCAGTTGGGCTCTCAGCGTAAGCCGGTGCCGCCTAACACCTTTCTGGACATTCTACATAATCCTTCTGTCAAGGTACCTATAGAGGAAGAGCTTGCGGTGCCAGACCCGGAGGCACAGTTGGTGGCGGCACTTCACGTCATCCCGGACTGGACATTGACATATTTGGCTTATATGACCCGGGAGAGCTGCCGGAGGATGAGACCTTGGCGAGACAAATTGTCAGGCGGTGCAAATCCATGACAATTGTTAATGGCGAACTACATCACCTCAGTGTCACAGGGGCGTTCCAGCGTTGTGTATCACCTGCAGAAGGTCAAGCGATACTTCGAGAGATCCATGAAGGGGATTGTGGTCATCATGCCGGCTCAAAATCTCTAGTGGCCAAGGCTTTCCGTCATGGTTTTTATTGGCTGACGGCTCATGCTGATGCAGAAGATCTTGTTAGCAAATGTGACAGGTGTCAAAAGTTCTCAAGACGAGCTCATGTGCCGGCTCAGGAGTTGAGGATGATTCCAATTACTTGGCCGTTCGCAGTTTGGGGGCTTGACATGGTGGGACCTTTCAAAAGGTCTAACTATAAAAAAACGCACCTCCTGGTGGCAGTGGATAAATTTACAAAGTGGATTGAGGCAGAGCTGGTCAGTCAGTGTGATGCGGCCACAGTGGTGCAGTTCATCAAAAAGGTGATCTTTCATTTTGGTTTTCCACATAGCATCATAACTGATAATGGCACTAATCTCTCCAAGGGTGCCATGGAAGAGTTCTGTCAACGGGAACATATCCGGCTTGACGGTTCGGCTGTTGCTCATCCTCAGTCCAATGGTCAAGGAGAATGAGCTAATCAGGAAATTTTAAGGGGTATCAAACCATGGCTCTTGGTCGCCTTACAGCGGACTCCGGGTTGTTGGGTCGAAGAGCTGCCCTCTGTGCTGTGGAGCATCAACACTACGCCTAGCAGATCCACGGGTTATACGCCTTTTTCATGGTTTATGGAGCAGAGGCAGTTCTGCCGAGCGATATCCGGCACGACTCACCCCGTGTGGCGGCTTACGTTGAGGCTGATAATGAAAAAGCTCGACAGGAGGCACTTGACTTGTTGGATGAAGAGCGAGACTTGGCAATAGCCCGTTCAGCGATTTACCAGCAAGACCTTCGTTGTTATCACAGCCGCCAGGTCAGAAGCAGAACCTTTCAGGAGGGTGATCTATTGCTCCGGCTCATCCAGGATCAGTCTGATATGCACAAGCTATCCCCTCCTAGGGAAGGACACTTTGTGGTCAGCAAGAACTTGCACAACGGGTCATACTACCTCATTGATATTCGAGAGCACAAAGACTCAGGTAAATCGGAGGAAGAGACCCGCCGGCCATGGAATATAGCCCATCTTCGGCCTTACTATACTTAAGACACCGGCTCTTTAGATGTATATTTTTTTTGGACAATGTATATATTATATAAAGTAATAAAGCAGGACCTCTGTCCCTTTTTCACCCTCAAAAAAGTGTATATGTCTTTTTGGCACGTGGTGGAAACAACCAACAGGGACCGGATCATATCTGAATCCGGCTTTACCTTTGGTCCGGCTTATGATCATATCTGAATCTAGCCATGATCGCTTGGGGGCTTCCTGTTCAAACATAGGTCGTATCCGAACCAAAGAGAACATAGTTGTCAATACCCACTTGATCGGCATACTTGCCAAACCTACTTGGGTCCGGCTTATGATCATATCTGAATCTAGCCATGATCGCTTGGGGGCTTCCTGTTCAAACATAGGTCGTATCCGAACCAAAGAGAACATAGTTGTCAATACCCACTTGATCGGCATACTTGCCAAACCTACTTGGGGGCTTCTTGATCATATTTGAATCATAGCTTAATCTCTTTAGGTCTGACGTGGATCGTATATGAATCAGCTTCATTAAACAAATCCTATGGTCACTTGGGGGCTTCCTGTTCAAACATAGGTCGTATTCGAACCAAAGAGAACATAGCTGTCGATACCCACTTGATTGGCATCGCCACGCCACTGGGGGCTATATGATCGTATCCGAATCTTAGCTTAACCCCTTTGGAACGGCTTACTGATCATATCCGAATCAGAAGCCTGTAAAAGTATTTTGATTATTCTGATACCTTGTGGAAAGCAATTTAAAGTGTTTTTTGTCTTGCCATTTTACTATTCATCACCCGTTATTAAGTACCGGGTGAATATTATATGAGCCGGGAAGATCATTCAAGGAGTGAAGAATAAGGCAAGCAAAATTTAACACGCCAAGGTGTAAAAGCCAGAAATATACAACCATGGCGGCTTACGAAAAGCGTTAAGTGATAAGAGCATGCACGAGGGCATGACGAGCATTAAGAAGTTGTTTCTACCCTATTACAATACTCCCCGAGTCTGAATAGATGAAGCATTGTATTTTTGGCCAAACACCTGGCGATTCACTCCTTCGGTGGGCTTGAAGGCTCCGGGCTATCGTTCTCCGCTTCTCCGTCGGCTGTTGTTTCCTGGAAAGTTGATGAAGCCCAATCAATGCCGCTCAAAGCTTCAAATTCAGCTTCATCATCTATTAAACCGACCGCGTCCACTTCAGGGGCAAAAGTATGCTTACGAATTGGAGGGATCAGGCTGATTTGATCATATGGAGCGTTTGGGATTTTCCGGCTATTACTGTCATAAGCCGACGCATACTTGCTGAGGTCAGTATCGTTTCCAATAAGGGTGGCCACTAGACGTATGGCTTTCACACAGGCATGGAAGTCATGATCATCAAAGGCATTTCAGTCTTCCTTTAGACTCGGATATCCAAGAGCAAGGTCTGCCGGGTCTAGTTCTGGGAGCCATGCTTTTGCCCGGCTCAATGCGGCTACGGCCCCAACTCTTGAAGATGAACGCCTTAAGTCTTGGATCCGCTGAGGTAGAAAGGCAAGGCTCTTCAATACATCTTGCAAAAGGCGGGGGTGTGGAGTTGATAAAGCTACAACGGCCAGGGCACGTTGTGTCCCGGAGTATAGCTGTTCCACTAACGTGTAAACTGCTTTAAGCTTGATCAGCGTGTTCTGCTTCAGATTGACACTCCCGGAGCCTGTATGTGCACAAGAATAATGGTAAGACGGAAGTAATTATTACAATAGTCATTGTCAGGTTGCCATGTTAAAGTTGTGTCACAATAGCTTACCAAAGATGGCTGAGACCATTTGGGATATTTGCTGTTTTAAGTTGGACAGCTCGGTTGTTGCTTCTGCAAGAGATGCTTCGGCTGTTTCGGCCCTAGTCACCAGGGAAGCCTTTTCATCCACCCAAATTTTCTTTTCCGACTCAAAATTCTTCTTTAGTTTCTCATTTTCAGAGACACTAAATTCAAATTTGGAGTTAGCTTTCTGCGCCTCAAGCTCTTGAGTTTCCAGACGACTCTTCAGGGCAGCGAGCTCCGATTCAAATTGACTTATGGAAGCCTGCATTGACACCGGGTTATGGTAAGGATTCTAGTAAGGTAAACATTCAAGTCCCAAGCACTTTACAAGTAAAGATACTTGGCACTTGGGGGCTAATGTATGCTGAAGAATTTTTAACTTTATCCTGCTGGGTCAAACATATTAAGTCTCAAGCACCTTACAAGTAAGGATACTTGACACTTGGGGACTAATGTGTATTGCAAATTTAAAAGCCTTATGTTATACCGGGTTAAATAAATTCTTTTTAAGCCGGATAAAGTTAACAAGTAAAAGCAGATTTTTAAGTCTAGAGCATATTTGTTCATAAGCAATAGACTTGGGGGTTGGTATAGTATATACAAGGCTTAGATAAAAGTATAAGTTATACCTCAGATTTATGCTATATTTGTTTCACCATGTCAACTTCCAGGTCACGACTATTATGCACTTGATTCAGATAGCCTGAGACTATATCACCAATGCTTAGGTGAGTATAATCCGTAATGTCCTGCTTGGCTTTTCGGCGTTGGGAAAACTCTTCCTTGGCGGTACATTTGGCAAGGACTGTAGGCCGCCCTGGTTCAACAAACTGGGACTTCACAATCTCAACTTCCTGGTCATTTCTCTTCACCGGGCTAGGAGTCTCTGGGTCACTTGTGTGGAGAATGTCTTCGGTAGGTGGATCAGAGGTTGGCACTGGAATATCAGAAGTCGGGTCAGGTGGCGGCTGATGGGTAGCGTTGTCTGGAGCAGGCGCATTAATCACCGGTTCATCCACGACCGGTTCTTCGGACGGCTTATTCTTCTTTGCCCGTTTGTTGGGCTTCACTTGCATACTGTTAACAAAAGCAGAAGGATGAATACGCAAGCATGGGTAAGGTAAAAAGTGCATAAGTTTACATTACCCGGGAGCAGTTTTGAAAGTCGGCATATTTGACTGCATGGATTCACCAGAAGAAGGAGAGGTATCCTGATAGTTGGAGTCAGATGAATTGAGAGGTTGACGAATTAAGCCTGCTAAAGGTAAGACAGAGCGTAAATCGGAGATAACCTCAGTCCGACGCTTCCTGGTTACATCAGGTAAGCCGGAGGAGAGTTCTGCATCCTTGTTGTTCTGGGTCTGCCTCCGGTTCTCAAGCTGTTGTTGCTTCAAAATAAATTGAGGATCTTGATAAGCAAGTGCATGTGAAAATCTTATTTTCCGGGTCACCCTTCGGGTCTTTTGCTTTGGCAAAGGCTCTGAGTCGGAGGAGATTATAGTTACCTCTTCATTGGCTGCTCGACTGTTCTCCGTATCCTCCTAAAAGGATAAAATGTCAGACAGGTGATAACAAGGGACTTAAGAAAATTTAAAGATTACCTCTTCCTCATCCGAAGAGCTATCTTCCAATCTGAGTAAGTCGGAGGCGCTGGGTTTCTTCTTCTTTGAGGTTCCTACCTTGGCGGCTTTCCTTTCAGCTTTCTTGGTCGTCCTGGCTTGTTTGGCAGCTTCATGGTCATATTTGGCTTTCCAAAAGTCATCACCGGCCTGTGAAAAAAGTTAAAGAATTATGAGTATCAAGCAAGGTATAATGTATTTGTAAACATTGGTTACGATTGATAACTTACCGCAGGGGCCGGGTTATTCTTGCAAAATGGAAGTAAGCCAAAGGTGTTGCTCGTCACAGTGCCCTCTTTCAGCAATGATTGGGTTGTAGCATCCACCACATCATCTGGTAAGTCGTCAGGGCTATCGCGTAATGGATCATTCTTTTCGCCTGTATAAGTACACATTAAGCCGGGACGGCGGCTTAATGGAAGTATTCGCCAAGTGACCCAGACTCGGACCAGATCGGTGCCGTTTAACCCATTTCCCAAGAGAGCTTTAATCTTCTTGATGGTAGAATTGAGAGGCATGCATTCAAGAGTTGTCAGCTTGTCTAGTAGCTGATGGTTAGATTCAAGGCGCAGGGCACGAAAGCCGGGCAGAGGTTTTTCATCAGCTGGAGAAGTGTCCTGGCAGTAGAACCATGTCTGGTTCCAAGATTTTGGGTGACTCGGCAGCTCAGCTTAAGGGAAAAGACAGTCTCTCCGTCGCTGGATTGAGATGCCACCAAGCTCAAAACTGGGCCCGTTGGCGCATTCATTGTGTCGGTTCATGTAAAAAAGTTCCCTGAACAAAAGCAGACTTGGTTCTTCTCCCAGGTATACCTCGCAGAAGACTTGGAAATTGCAAATATTTGACATGGAATTGGGCCCGATGTCTTGAGGTCTAAGGTCAAAGAAATTTAAAACTTCTCTGAAGAATTTTGAGCCGGGAGGAGCAAATCCACGGCTCATATGATCAATAAAAATTATTACTTCCCCGGCTTTGGGGTGAGGCTTTTCTTCAGACGGGTCAGGGGCACGGTAAGACATGACATCCTTTTTTGGCAGATGCCCAGACATCACAAATTCAGCTAGTTTGCTATTGGTAACTATGGATGGAACCTAGTTGCAAGTTACAGGGGCCTTGGTAGCCTTAGGAGCCATCATAGCAATTGGCCTATGAAAAAACAAGAAGGTCCGGTTCAATTTCAACCCGGGAGGAAAAATTTAATTACTCAAGGTGGCGGATTAATGAGGGGTCTAATGATACAAGGATGACTGTGCAACAATATTTAAGCCGCTACAAGTTTAAGTGCAGTTCACAATTTTTCCGGGTCATGAGAAGCAATCAGAAGTTCTGTGTCATATATTTAAGCCGGATACCTCGACAGTTGTATTTCAGGACATTTACCAGAGGAGGTTTTCCGGGTGATGAAAACAAGTTTCACAGAGTACAGTTATTACTCTGGATCAAAATATTGCCCTGGAAAGAAAATTTCCTAGACCTAAAAACAAAGCAGAGAAGCTCATATACTCAAAGAGGGGTTCTACACAAGGGAATTGAGATCTATTCCTGCGCAAGATCAATACAAGTAAGGACCGCAGCAGTTCTATGTAGTTTTTACAGTCTAAACAGGGCGTTGGTGGAAAGAACTAGAGAAGGTTTGCGTCGTACAGTGATGAACACCGACGAACTTGGCAAGAACCTAACGCAGATCTGAGAAAGGGAATGAGAAGAGCTCACAGATGCGGATGCGCTGCAGAGGTTCGCCGTCAATCTCTGGTCGGAGTCAGGTCGATGCAGTGGCCTGAGTCGGTGAAGATGAGGGGTTTGACAGTGGCAGCGGCATAGAACGAAAGGAGGCAAGAGGAAGAAGACGACTGGGGAAGACCTAGGTCGCTCTATTTATAAGGGAAGACTGACCGAGCGGGCGCGAAAAACGAGGAGATAACTTTCATTATCTAGCGGCTCTGGCGCCTCGATTCTCGGGATGGTCAGTAAAGGCAAAGATCCGTTGAAGATGTGATGTTATAAAAAATAAAGCTTTAATGAAGATGACGTTTGTGAGATTTAACCCGGAGTTAGATGATGATGCCACAGCGGGTTAAAATCCTTCGCGCAAGATAAAAGACTGCAGGGCGGTTCATAAGATATTTGAAGATTGACATGAACCGGTTCAAATCAATCTGGGGCCTAATGTTGGGGATATAACTATTTGTGTAAGCCGCCAGGAGGGGTCGGGTTACGCAAAGAGGACTCACCATAGAGAAGCCCAAGACAAGGCATGAAGATGATGGTTCATAGGAGGCTTATGGCCCACAGGCGACTTAAGGCCCGTTGTTGTAAACCGCAGTTATAATATTACTTGTATCATAAGGTAGACTTAACTAGTCACCGAGCCGGACATTGTTTATAAGCCGGCCGGGACTCTGTAAACCGCAGGGCGTCCACCCGTGTATATAAGGGGACGACCCGCTGGCGGCTTAGGGCAAGAAACAACTCATCGAGAGCCAGGTGTCGGTGTCAAAACCGGCGGATCTCGGGTAGGGGGTCCCGAACTGTGCGTCTAGGCGGATGGTAACAGGAGACAAGGGACACGATGTTTTTACCCAGGTTCGGGCCCTCTCGATGGAGGTAAAACCCTACTCCTGCTTGATTAATATTGATGATATGGGTGTTACAAGAGTAGATCGACTACGAGATCGGAGTGACTAAACCCTAGAATCTAGCCTATAGTATGATTGTTGTTCGTCCTACGGACTAAAACTTTCTGGTTTATATAGACACCGGAGAGGGCTAGGGTTACACAGAGTCGGTTACAATGGGAGGAGATCTTCATATCGTATCGCCAAGCTTGCCTTCCACGCCAAGGAAAGTCCCATCCGGACACAGGACGGAGTCTTCAGTCTTGTATCTTCATAGTCTGGGAGTCCGGCAAAAGGTCTTAGTCCGGCCATCCGGACACCCCCTAATCCAGGACTCCCTCAGTAGCCCCTGAACCAGGCTTCAATGACGACGAGTCCGGCGCGCAAGTTGTCTTCGGCATTGCAAGGCGGGTTCCTCCTCCGAATATTTCATAGAAGATGTTGAACACCAGGGTAGTGTACGGCTCTGCAAAATAAGTTCCACATTCCTTCGTAGAGAGAATAATGTTTGTATCAATCGGATCTGCTGACGTATTCCGTGGCATGACATCATGCCACAGCCAGGCTCTTTATTCATTTTATTGTTCCACCACAGCGCGTTTAGCGAGGGGGTTTCCCTGGCACGTCTTGTCAAAGCAGAGATCGTGTCCCCTTATTCCGGGATTCTCGTCAATACGGGTGTGGGTAACCCAGACGCGCCATTAACTGCGGCGCTTGGGGGATAAGCGAGTTTTATTAGGCCGGTGGGGGGCTCGTAGTTTTGGCCGCCCATATAAGGGGATAATAATCCGCCCTTTCCATTCACGCCCTCTTCCTCCTCTGCTTATCCGTCCCTGCGCGCTCGAGCTCCAGCGCCCAAGCCCGCACTTCCCACCTCAACCTTCTCCAACCATGTCAGGAGCGGGAGGTAGATGGATGGCCTCCTCCATCACGGAGGGACAAATCAAAAACCTGAGGAAGGCCGGATACTTGTCTAATGATATCGCACTTGCTCCCAGATGCGGGGCAACTCATCCCCAACCCCAGGCCCCATGAGAGGGTTGTTTTTCTTCCCCATTTCCTCCGCGTACTGGGTTTTCCTCTTCACCCGTTCGTCCGGGGGCTCATGTTCTACTACGGCCTGGACTTCCATGATCTGGCCCCGAACTTCATCCTCAATATCTTGGCGTTTATCGTCGTGTGCGAGGCCTTCTTCCGCATCCAGCCCCACTTTGGCCTATGGCTGAAGATCTTCAGCATCAAGCCGAAGGTCGTGCAAGGCCGACAGGTGGCATGCGCAGGCGCCATGGTGGGCAAGATAGCCAACGTCACCTGGCTCGAGGGTGCCTTCGTGGAAACCATCAAAGGGTGGCAATCTGGGTGGTTTTATATCACCGAGCCACGTGACACTAAATGGGCAGCGGCCCCTGAATTTCGATCCGGCATCCCCACCCGGCTCACATCTTGGAAAGAGACGGGCCTGTCGTGGGGCAATCCGGAAGAGGTGACCGGACTCCAAACCTGCGTCCGAGACCTGGTGACCAAGAAGGTCAAACTTGTCAACGTGGTCCAGGTCATGCTCTTCCGCCGGATCCTCCCGTGTCAACGACGGGACTTCAATTTGTGGGAGTTCGACCCGGCCCGGCACCAGGCTCTATCCCGGCTCTTCGAAACGAAGCACGAGGACGCCTGGAAGGTGCTTTTCAAAAGCTCCGAGGTCTCCCCTCCCGTCACCGTGGATCGCGGGTTCTGTGCCAGACGTCAAGCCTCCGAAGTAAGCTTACCTTTAGTACCTTACGGGATATCCGCATTTCATAGTGTGACCTTATGTGGGATCTAAACTCCCGTTCCTTTGACAGGATTGGAAGAGGACATCTGGATAGTTTGACTGTCCGGCCCCTTTGTGCGAAGGCCTAGTAGACGCACACTTAGCGAAGCTACTGGTTCCGGCACCCCATGTGGTGCCGGAGAAGAAGGCCGAGGAGAAGGCCACAGGGACACGAAAGAGTTCCCGGCGCCTGGTGTCGTCGGATTTGCCCGACGGCTCCAACGCACCCTCCGCCTCCGAAGATGAGGAGGAGGAAGAAGAAGATGCCTCTACCCCTCCAACGGGGGAGGAAAGAAGAGAAAGGCCGCCCCAACTGGGGAAGCCGGAGGGTCCAAGAAGGGGAAGCCCCTTCTGCCGGACTACGCCCCCGACGCCAAAGACGGCGAGGAGGACTGGCCCTCCAGGGTCAAGCCCCTGGCCGAATGAGTTATTGCACTCCTTTATTATTTGATAGCTTCTAAAACCGAAGCTAATCATACAGTCCACCCAGAGCTCAGCTTGGCAATTTGTCGAGCGGATCTCTGAATTCGTCGGATGTGAATAGCACTTCACTTCCGACGGCCTCCTCCCCTCTCCCTACAGACGACGCGGAGGTGGAGTCCCGTAGGGGACAAAACCAAGAGGAGGTTGTCCTGGAAGCGCCACAAGGCGACCTTCTGGACTCCCAACCCAAAGGGGGTAAAACCCCGGAGGGATCTAAGTCCGGCCCTAGGCCGGACACTACTCCGGAACCATCAGTGGTTCCAGAGCCCGACAGGCGGCGCCTTCACAAGAAGGGCAAGTCCGCGACGCCGGCGACTTCCGTCCACCCGGAGGCACCGGACAATTTGTTGGAGGCGCTCAACGGCGCCTCTATCGACGAAGAACACCGCACTGTTATGAGTGCGGTGATTCAGAAGGTTCAGTCCACCAAGAGCAGGCTGACGGAAGCCTGCACAAGCCTGTTACCGGGCTTTGAGGTATGTGTTCATAAACATATATAAAAAATGTTACCGCATAGATAGTAGCCCCTGATGCTTAGTTCGGTGTTCAGAAAGAAAAGCCGAACTGAGGATCTTAAAAGATATACGCAAGAGTGTAATAGAAATATGTCAATATGGGAATGCAGGCTGCGCTGCTGACCTCTGCCGCACTGACTGCAGAGGTCAATGCCTTGAAGGAAAGCCTCGAGCGGTCCGAGAGCGAGCTCGGCCATGCCAGGAAGCAGCTCGAGGATAAAGAGGGTACGTAGCACCTCCTGTAAATGTATATAGGAATACTTGGTTGCATAATAATAACAGGACCAACGTTAATGTTGCAGGATCCACGACCGAGGTGGCGACCCTGAAAGAGGCGGTTTCGAAGGCCGAAAAGAGTGCGGCCTTGGAGCGCACCGAGCGAGAGAAGCAGGAGGCGCGGGTGACGGAGGTGCGACAAGAGCTCCAGGCTCTCATGGAAAAACACGAGAGTTTGGAGCGTGACTTGAAGACTCGAGAGTCCGAGCTTACCTTGGCTCTTGAGAGTGCCAAGACCGCTAAGGCCGAAGCCCAGAAGGCCCTTGAGGAGATCGAGGCGATGAAGAAGATAGCGGCGGGTAAGGCATTCTTTATGGAAAGCAAAAATATAAAAGTTAATTATCTGCTACTTACCCGAATCCGGAGCTCTCCAGGAGCGTTCGCCGATCTGCCCTGTAGCGTGTCTGATGCCACCGCATACTACCGAGCCGAAGAGGGGAGCTCGACAGAAAAAGTGTTCTGGTCTCAGTATGCTGAGGCCGAACATCCGGTGCCCCTGAGCGACCAACTGAAGCAGCTGGTTGAGCTCCACAAAGTGGCCGAACAGGCCTTGAAGGGCCTCATAGCTCGGCTGTGGCCTGGAGAAGCCATGCCTGGGAGCTACTTCGGTCTAGTGCGGCGGCTGGTGGACGTGTGTCCTTGGATTGAGGTCGTCAAGCGCTCCGTTTGTATTGAAGGTGCCCGTCGGGCGCTCGCCCGTGCTAAGGTGCACTGGGGCAAGCTAGACGCGGAGAAGCTGTTGACGGACGCGCCACCGCCGGGCAAGGAATATTGTACGCCCGAGATGTATTACAATGGCGTTCTGAAGGGTGCCCGCCGCATAGCGGATGAGTGCTCCAAAGATGTAATTTTTGAGTAAACTCGCATTTGTTATCCTATACGCTGAAGCTTTGTTCATATGCGTTAAGCAACACTTGTTAATTTAAAATATTACCTTCTGTGCGGCCGCTTATCAAATCTAAGAGCTGCAAGTCGTCGGCTTCGACCCCCATGCCACGAGTGCTGGGGTGTTCGGGATAAACCTGAGCGCTCTTGTTCCCATTATTGGGTCCATCTAGGGAGGCATTCAGCATAGCGAACGAGGCCGTCAGAGATATAATGCTTTATCACTCTCACTTAGCCATAGAATTCTATAATTTTAAATTTTGGTGAAGCCCCTAGTATTCGAAAGACCGAGTTCGGGGCGCTATCCACGCCTAGGCCGGATAAGTCTGGTTCCTCGCTTGAAGCGGCATAAGTCTTTAAGGACTCGAAAAAACCTCGCGAACAGCGACCGGTCTCTCGCACTATCATGACAGTCAGTTTTAGCTTTCTCTACTGAGGTGTTAACCCAGCTCAAGTGGGGCACAATCGCAGTAGTTCTCCCAGCGCTACCTTAGCCAACAATGTGGAACATAAGGTACCAAAACATGGGAGCCGGGCAAACCCAACTATTGACCAAAGACATGATTCGGAGCCGATGCATATAGTGCTATAATTTCGGGGTGCCGCATTTGTTAGAGTGTTCGGTCTTCTCACACCACATTATGGGGTGTTGTAAGCCCCTGGTGTATTATCCGTACCAAAGTGTACGGTTGCATTGAGTCATGACTGAACATATTTGCATATAAAAATAGATAAGTACAATAATAGGTAAGAGCTATGTATTGTTTATTAGAAAAGGGCTGCTGCGAAAGCAGAACGATACAAAAAGTGCGGTAAGCAAGAGATGGGAGTATTTGACATATTCCCCTTCAGGGGCAAGCTGCAGGATTGTAAGAGAAACAAGTATTAAACTCGTTATAGAGACCACCTGGACTTTTGACGTGGCTTGCTTCCTCCCTGGCTATTGCATCGTTGGTTCGGCAAGAGTATTGTCGGACAGGCCTTCCGAATAGTTGGGTCCTGAAAGTGTGTGAAAAGGAAAACGGCGAAATAGGGAGCCCCTTAGTGCGGTTGAGCCGCATTCTGGGCATGCCGTTGTTGTGCCCCTCCCCTTATGCGCATGGTATCTCTAAGGCGTAATTATGTACGCGTGGTACCGGTATCGCCGTTTGACGGGGGCTGGGGTTGGGGCCGCACTGCTATGCTTGATCAGAACGTGCCAGCCGGATTTGTTGTAGGTTACTTCGAGCTCGCTTGATGTTGTCCGGACATTTGGCACCTGGATTGGAGAACTTCCTCAAGAGGCTACTCTGTACTTCCGCTGCCAGGGCCGTCGTGTGCTCCTCCGTTCGGAGAGAGTGTTTGGTGTTTTCGTTTACCGTGATGACTCCGCGAGGTCCTGGCATCTTGAGCTTGAGATATGCGTAGTGCGGCACCGCATTGAATTTGGCAAATGCAGTTCGCCCGAGCAGGGCGTGATAGCCGCTGCGGAATGGGACTATGTCGAAGATTAACTCCTTGCTCCGGAAGTTATCCGGGGATCCGAAGACCACTTCGAGTGTGAACGAGCCTGTCCAGCTAGCTTCTACCCCTGGTATGACACCTTTGAAGGTTTTCTTTGTGGGTTTAATCCTTGAAGGATCGATGCCCATTTTTCGCACTGTGTCCTGGTAAAGCAGGTTTAGGCTACTGCCGCCGTCCATTAGAACTCTGGTAAGGTGGAATCCATCGATAATTGGGTCTAGGACCAGTGCGACGAATCCGCCGTGACGGATACTGGTGGGATGGTCACGTCGATCGAAGGTGATCGGGCAGGAGGACCATGGGTTGAACTTTGGGGCGACTGGCTCCAGCGCATAGACGTCCTTGAGAGCACGCTTCCGCTCCCTTTTGGGGATGTGGGTTGCGTATATCATGTTCACCGTTCGAACTTGCGGGGGAAATCCCTTCTGTCCTTTCTTGTTCGGCGGCCGGGGCCCCTCCTCGTCATCGCTATGTAGCCCCTTGTCTCTGGTCTCGGCACTTAACTTGCCTGCCTGCTTGAACACCCAACAATCCCTGTTGGTGTGATTGGCTGGTTGTTCGGGTGTGCCGTGTATCTGGCACGAGCGATCGAGTATCCAGTCTAAGCTAGATCGGCCCTGAGGGTTTCTTTTGAATGGATTCTTCCGCTGACGCGGTTTAGAGCCTCTGAATCCGGCATTGACTGCCGTATCTTCAGTATTATCACCGTTAATGCGGCGTTTATGCTTGTTGCGATGTGACCTGCCGTTGCTATCCTTGGTATCCGAATTGCCGGGGCTCTTCGTTATGTTGTTGCTACGAGCTAGCCAGCTGTCTTCTCCCACGCAGAAGCGGGTCATGAGTGTCGTGAGGGCTGCCATAGACTTCGGCTTTTCCTGTCCTAGGTGCCGAGCAAGCCATTCGTCTCGGATGTTGTGCCTAAAGGCTGCGAGGCCCTCGGCGTCCGGACAATCGACTATTTGATTGTTCTTGGTCAGGAACTGTGTCCAGAATTGTCTGGCCGATTCCTCTGGCTGCTGGATTATGTGGCTTAGGTCATCGGCATCTGGTGGTCGCACATAGGTGCCCTGGAAGTTGTCAAGGAATGCGGATTCTAGGTCCTCCCAAAAACTAATTGATTCTGCTGGCGGGCTATTAAGCCAATGTCGAGCTGGTCCTTTAAGCTTGAGCGGGAGGTATTTGATGGCGTGTAGATCATCACCACGGGCCATGTGGATATGAAGGAGATAATCCTCGATCCGTACCGCAGGATCTGTTGTGCCATCGTATGATTCGATGTTTATGGGTTTGAAGCCCTCGGGGATTTGATGATCCATTACTTCGTCTGTGAAGCATAGTGGGTGTGCGGCGCCCCTGTACTGGGCTATATCGTGACGCAGCTCGGACGAGCTTGGTCTGTTGTATTCGGCCGGGCCATACTTATTATGTCCGGCGTGATGGCTAGCGTCACGTGAAGCGGGGCGCCCATGCGATCCGTAGATCGATCTTGTTTGCCTTGCCTTATTCTCCAAGATGTCTCGCAGGTCTATTGCGTCTCCCCATACTCTGGTATGTTTTGAGCGGTGTCGGGGTGCGGCTTGGGTTGAGGGCCTGAAGGCCTCTCTATCGCGGCGACGGGGTGGCCGATCGGGCGCATCGTACGCTGGTGATGTAGGTTTAGTTGCTTCCTCCTCAAGTTGGGGAAGCAGCCTGCACTTCGGGTAGCTCTTGGATGGGCGTTCTAGTTTATAATCTTCGGCCGCTAGGACTTCGGTCCACCTGTCGGCTAGCAAGTCTTGGTCAGCTCTAAGCTGTTGTTGTTTCTTCTTGAGGCTGCTTGCCGTGGCTACGAGTCTGCGTTTGAAACGCTCTTGCTCGATGGGATCCTCTGGCACAACGAATTCATCATCGTTGAGGCTTGCCTCGTCTTCGGAGGGAGGCATGTAATTGTCGTCCTCATCCTCTTTGTCGGCCGCTCTCTCATGAGGGCTGGCTCCTTCGTCCTCCTACACAGAATCCTGCCGGAGGGGGTTGTCTTCGGCACTGTCCGGCGTATAGTTATCTCCGGTGCCGGAATCGCCGTTTTTGCTTTGGCGGGACTTAGAGCGGCGCCGCTGACGTTGGCGCTTGGGTTGCTTCTTGGAGGGGTCATCCTCCGTTTTCTCCTCGCCATCCCCCTCTTTAGGGGTGTCCACCATGTATATGTCATATGACGAGGTGGCTTTCCAGTTCCCTATAGGCACTGATTCTTGATCGTCTCCTTCATCGGCGTCCATGCCGTCGATGTCTTCGGAGTCGAAGTCGAGCATGTCGGTTAAATCGTCGACAGTGGCTACGAAGTGGGTGGTGGGTGGGCTACAAATTTCTTCATCGTTCGCGTCCCAACCGTGTTGGCTGTAGTCCGGCCAGGGCTCTCCTGACAAAGAGAGAGACTTTAACGAATTCAGGATGTTGCCGAAAGGTGAGTGCTGAAAGACATCCGCGGCGGTGAACTCCATGACCGGAGCCCAATCGGGCTTAACCGGGAGAGGTGCGGGATTTACGGAGTTCGCATCGGAGTCCGGCACCTTGGAGTCACGGGCCTTGCGAGGGACTAGGCTGGTATCCGGCTCTATCACCATAGAGATTGCAGTTTCCGGGGTGGCGTCTAACCGTCCGTCCCCGACTGGCGTAGTGGGCTCCGACCTAATGGTCGGAGCGGACACCTGAGCGACGCTTTGGGCGTTGTCCGATGACATAGCTAAATCATGCCCATCATGATAGTGTGGCGCGCCGGGTTGTGGCTCGAATCCGTCGAAGATCAAGTCCCCGCGGATGTCGGCCATGTAGTTCAAGCTTCCAAACCTAACCTGATGGCCAGGGGCGTAGCTCTCGATCTGCTCCAGATGGCCGAACGAGTCGGCCCGCAGTGCGAAGCCGCCGAATATGAAGATCTATCCGGGGAGAAAAGTCTCATCACGGACCGCATCGCGATTGACGAGCGAAGAAGCCATCGGGCCTAAAAGGCGACGACACAGAGGAGCTCTCAATGAAAGCAACAATGTCGGTGTCAAAACAGGCGGATCTCAGGTAGGGGGTCCCGAACTGTGCGTTTAGGTGGATGGTAACAGGAGACAAGGGACACAATGTTTTACCGAGGTTCGGGCCCTCTTGATGGAGGTAAAACCCTACTCCTGCTTGATTAATATTGATGATATGGGTAGTACAAGAGTAGATCTACAACGAGATCGGAGTGGTTAAACCCTAGAATCTAGCCTATGGTATGATTGTTGTTCGTCCTACGGACTAAAACTCTCCAGTTTATATAGACACCGAAGAGGGCTAGGGTTACATAGAGTCGGTTACAATGGGAGGAGATCTTCATATCGTATCGCCAAGCTTGCCTTCCACGCCAAGGAATGTCCCATCCGGACACGGGACGGAGTCTTCAATCTTGTATCTTCATAGTCCGGGAGTCCGGCAAAAGGTCTTAGTCTGGCCATCCGGACACCCCCTAATCCAGGACTCCCTCACCAGGCATAGCGTATCTCGCTCCCTGGTCATCAAAACATCAATACCAACCCAACTAGACGTAGGCCTTACCTTCACCGTAAGGGGCTGAACTAGTATAAAACCTCTCGTGTCCCTTGTCCCGATTAACCCCTTCAAGCTTCCTAGTTGCAATGGCTCCACAACTAAGTCCTTTCACGAGGACATCTGACGTGACAATTGCATGACAGTTTGCATTAGCTCTGTTTCTTTTCTTTGCTCTGATTTTCTGTTCCCTATCTTCTCCCAATATCCCGTGCTAAGATTCAGGGGAGCAAGACATCTAAGGGAAGGAAATCCTTGAATTCATTGCACATCTTTACCTTTGGGGACATGTCAATATCCAATGTGGTACTTAGTACTCACTCTCTACATGTCATCCCAGTCTTGGTTCTCTTGTGGATTGTTTTGTTTGCTCTGGCTAGTAGGTGTATCTGTGTTATCTAACCTTGCTTACGCAGGTTCATTTCTTCCTAAGCCAACTCAAGACCACAAGGTAAGTATATGCATCACAGTCATGTGTATGAGGATTTCTTGCTGATGTACATACTGTTTGCAAGAAGGACTCAGGAGCATTAAGGTACATTTTCTATATTCACATCATTTGCTCTGATGCATATAGCCAAGATACATGTAACACATTGCTTACTCTGTCATGCTTATGCATTCACATGCTCCCATATTTCATATTTACATGATTGCATACATGTAGGGGGAGCCTATACATGTTACATGTCTTTACAAAGCATTACTTGTTATTCTCTATATCTTTATCTAAAGCTTTGATGTATGTTGTCATCAATTACCAAAAAGGGGGAGATTGACAGCACAAGTGCTCCCTGGGTGATTTTGGTAATTAATGTCAACATATCTCTTGTTGGACTAATACTTTTACATAGTATGTTTCAGATAAGTTCAACAATGGAGTGGCATGGACTAGAGGATGTGGAACCCCTTTAAGATGCTAAGGACAAAGGATTGGCTCAAGCTCAAAGCACAAGACTCTACATTTTACTTTTAATGATCCAAGATCACATTGAGTCTATAGGAAAAGCCAATACTATGAAGGAGGGATGAGGTGTTGCTTAATGGCTTGCTTGCTCAAAGTGCTTAGTGATATGCTCCAAAGCCCTCAAACACTTTCTCACATCCACATATGTCCCAAATCAAAAGTCAAACTCGGCCCTACCGAATCTTTCCATCCGGCGCCATCGAGTTCTGTTGACATAGCCACTGCCACAAAACCCTAATCAAGTCGGTCTCACCGATAGGGATCTCAGTCTCACCGAGATGGGATTGTAATCTCTCTATGTGTGTCCATTACCAAAATCGGTCTCACTGAGTTTGTGTAATCGGTCCTACCGCGATTACAATGCAAACTCTCTGTTCATGTTCGTAACATTTCGGTCCAACCGAGATGAGCGAATCGGTCCCACCGAGTTTGCCTGACCAACCCTCTATGAGTCTATTACCAAAATCGGTCTCACCGAGTTTGTGTAATCAGCCCCACCGAGATTACGTTATGCCCTAACCCTAACCATATCGGTCCCACCGAGTTGACATGTCGGTCCCACCGAAAATCCTAACGGTCACATTATTTCTTAAATCGGTCCGACCGAGTTTCACGATTCGGTCCCACCAAGTTTGGTAAGTTGTGTGTAACGGTTAGATTTTCTGTGGAGGCTATATATACCCCTCCACCCACTCTTCATTCATGGAGAGAGCCATCAGAACGTGCCTACAGTTCCAGCATTCATTTTCTGAGAGAGAACAACCTACACTAGTGTTGAGGTCAAGATATTCCATTCCTACTACATAAATCTTGATCTCTAGCCTTCCCCAAGTTGCTTTCCACTCAAATCTTCTTTCCACCAAATCCAAATCCTGTGAGAGAGAGACTTGAGTGTTGGGGAGACTATCATTTGAAGCAAAAGAGCAAGGAGTTCATCATCAACACACCATTTGTTACTTCTTGGAGAGTGGTGTGTCCTAGATTGGCTAGGTGTCACTTGGGAGCCTCTGTCAAGACTGTGGAGTTGAACCAAGGAGTTTGTAAGGGCAAGGAGATCGCCTACTTCATGAAGATCTACCCTAATGAGGAAAGTCCTTCATGGGCGACGACCATGGTGGGATAGACAAGGTTGCTTCTTCGTGGACCCTTCGTGGGTGGAGCCCTCTGTCGGAGTAATTGGACACGGATACCCCGAAGATGGCAAGACGATATTGCAAGACATTGGGGCTAGCAAAGCCCCTCAGTCCGACTCCCCGGCCACCCAGGCCGACTGCAGGCTGCGGACTGCACCCCAGGCCAACTCCGGGCTGCGGACTGCACCACCAGGCCGACTCCGGGCTGGCGACTGCACCACCAGGCCGACTCCGGGCTGCCGACTCCCCGACCGCCCAGGCCGACTGTGGGCTGCCGACTGCACCACCAGGCCGACTGCTGGCTGACCGACTCCCAGGCCGCCCAGGCCGACTGTTGGCTGCCGACTGCACCACCAGGCCGACTGCTGGCGGCCGACTCCCCGGCCGCCCAGGCCGACTGCGGGCTGCGGACTGCACCACCCAGCCGGCTGCCGACTACGCCAACCAGCCGACTGCCGACTGCAGCCCGACGCGACCCCGACGTGACGACCGTACCTGGCACTGTTCACGTGACACCCCAGCCATCATGTACAGTGTCACTTGTCCCCTGGCACTATTTATGAAGTGACCCAGTGGACAAGGATGACACCCCACCATGCCTACCTAGCTTACTTCCTAAGCTACCCACGTAGCTTACATATCAAGCTAGCCATGCCTATATAAGCTAATCCATCCATCAGGAGAGGGACTCACACATGAGCACCCACATGCATGCTCACGGCCATGAGCATGGCTGGCCACTAGCATGCCACATTTGAGGCATATACGAGGCCAGATGCCTATGGCACTGACCTCAGATACAACTCCAGGAGCACTCTGTACCAGATATACAAGATATACTCAGACATGCAGGAGTAGGGGTATTATCTCTCCGGAGAGCCCCAAACCTGGGTAAACTACCGCGTGCTATCCGCATACCCGCTCCCGGGCCTATCAGCAGCAGTCTTGCCCTCACACGAAGCCACCTTGTGGCATATGTCGTCTTGCAACACCCCTCGTGAGAATACCACGACATTTGGCGCCCACCGTGGGGTGGTACTATGCTACCGCGCTACTGCTGGTTTTGTAGTCCGGGCGGGACCATCTTCGTCATCTCCGCCGCGGCGTCGCGCCGTCTCTCTGGTAGCGCTCGGGGGCTCGACTTCAACCCGCCCCCAGAGCGGCCGCGTGAGACGGCGCGCCCTCGCCGTCATCCTCTTCGTCTTCACCACCGCGGCGTCATGCCGTCCCTCCGATAGCGGTTGGGGGCTCGACATCGACATGCCCCGGAATGGCCGTGAGGGGCGCCGCGTCCTCGCCGTTGGCCTTGCCTTTCTTCGTCACTACCGTTGCGACGCCGGCCGTCCGTCCGCGCGCGCGCCGCGTGCGGGTCCTCGTTTCGGTCGACCATGGCCATCCACCCGCCGCTTGCATTTGCTTCCCTCCGCGTTGCGCCTTGCTTTGGCCGACACACGAGGGCTCGCTCCTCCATATACTCCATCTATGCAAGCTAGCTAGGTGCTAAGTCAAACAGTCAAACCATTGGCCATGCACTAGCCATACGCTTCCGAGTCAACGCATATACATCGATCAGATGAAAGTTGGGCAACACATGTATATTGGTCAGATCACGGCCAGACACTTGCTCCTCCTCTGCTCGTCATTGCCGACCGCTTCCTCCGCCCGCAGGGCCGCCTCCCGCGTCGCCTCCCTCCTCGCCGCGCCCGAGCCTCCCGCGCCTCTGCGTTGCCCGCCCGGCCGCGGCACCGGCTCCGCCCCTGCCTGCTACGCAACCCACACCAGGCCTTCTCCGCCAGCGCCCCCGTCGCCGACGCGCACCGGCTCCCCACCGCTGCTCCGACCAACGGCCCCGTCACTGCTCCAGGCTGCACAGGCCGTCGCGGCTGCGCCTGGTGGCTCCCCGTCGCCGGCCGCTCGAGCTCCCTGCTGAGCTGCCGCGCCTCCGGCCACCTATCCTAGCCCCAGCCGGCTCCGGGTCCCCGCCGGGTCGCCTCCGCCTGCGGCCGGGTGCCCTGCACCGGCCGGCTCCGGATCCCGTTTGCATCGCCACCACCAACCGCGTCGCACACCGGGTCCGGCTCCTGCGCCGCCTCGCCCTCCCACCGGGTCCGCCCCGCACGCCGCGCCTCCAGCGCTCGGCCGGGTGCCCCTCGCCGGCTTGCTGCGGCCGGCTCCGGCTTGCGCCTCGACCCGGCCGACTGGCTCCACGTCTGACAGACGGCGGCAGAGTTCTCCACCATCGTGCCGACTGCGCCTCGCCTCCGCTCCAGCCGGCTGCCGGGTCCGGCTTCTGCATCGCCTCGCCTCCGCTCCAGCCGGCTGCCAGGTCCCGCTTCTGCGTCGCCTCGCCCTCCCACCGGGTCTGCCCCGCGCGCCGCGCCTCCCGCGCTCGGCCGAGTCGCCGTGCGCCCGTTGGCCGGCTGCTCCGGGTCGCCTCGCCGCGCCCGGCTCGGGCCGGCTCCGGGTGGCCGGCTCGCCGCCCCTCCCGGCTCCGCCTCCGCCCGGCTGCGCCTCCCGCGCTCGGCTCGGTGCACCCGCGACCCGCCCCCGGCCGGCTCCGCCACTCGGCCCCGCCTCGCCACCACCCGACCTCGCCGGCTATAGCTCCCGCCGCGAGCGCCGTGGCCGGCTGTGCCCCGCCGGGTCCCTGCTCCGGCCGTCTGCTGTGTCCGACACCTGAAAAAAAAGAGTCAGCCGGCTAAAGCGTGAGCCGGCTGTCTGGGAAAAGTGCCCGATCCGGCTGAGAAAAAGAGAGTGGCCGGGTGGTGGCGTCCGGCTGCTCGTATGCAGTCGGACCAAAAAAAAGAGAAGGAGAGGAAAGAGGCCGAGTACCCATAGCCGGCTGTCAAAAAAAAGAGAGGAAGAGGAAAGAGGCCGAGTGCCCATAGCCGGCTGACAAAAAAAAGAGAGAGGGGAAAGAGGCCGAGTGCCCATAGCCGGTTGACAAAAAAAAAGAGAAAGAGGAAAGAGGTCGAGTGCCCATAGCCGGCTGACAAAAAAAAGAGAGAGAGAGAAGAGGAAAAAAATGCGTCTGACTGCCAGATGCGTCCGACCGTTGGCTGCCTGGCCGGCTGCAAAGAGCCCGACTGCTGTGTCGGGGTCCGTCCGCCCAGCCGGCTGAAGAAGACAAGGAAAAAAGTAAAGTAGTTGCCGGGAGATCCGGCCCGACTGCTCAGCAATCGACCCGAATCTCGGGGGCTACACCCAGCGGGTGCGCTGACGCGCCCCCGCGAAGAAGACAAAGTAGTTAACGGAAGATCCGGTCTGACTGCTCAGCAGTCAGCCCGAATCTCGGGGGCTACACCCAGTGGGTGCGCTGGCGCGCCCCCGCGAAGATTGCAGACAAGAGAAGAGTTTTGTCCGGTTGTCACCAGCCGACAGAAGAGAAAAAGAAGAAAAAGGGCGCTGCAAGATGCCTCGCCACCTGGCCGGTTGAGCCTGACCGGCCGGGACCTCCCTTCGAGCACCCGGAAGCTCGAAGGCTGCACCCAGCGGGTGCGCCGGCGTGCTTCGCGAGTGCCGAGTCGCGCCGGCTGTCTTCGATGACCGCGACAACACGAAAATTAATGTGAGCTCCTCACCCGCATATTTTTTGCACCACGCAAGCACGGATAACCCCGAGAGATGCTCGGGGGCTATCTCCGCATCTTATTACAGTCGCATCACTGTTCGCCCCGGCGTCAGCCAGAGTTTGCCCGGGGGCTGGCCGCTTGGCCTGAGACGTTAGTTTTCGCAGACGGCTTAGTAGCGTGCGCGGTACCAAAGGCCCACTCTCAGTCACAAACCGCAGAGCGGCTGTCCAACTGGCAAGAGTGAACGCTGGAGGCCACCCACGCGAAAAACGTCCGGAAAGAAAAACGCTTCGGGCGACCCGACCGTTTCCTTTACAAATATCTACTCGGTTGAATCTGCTCCCATACTTTGAGTACTGTACACTCCACTTCGCGGCCCACTCTCAGCCACAGACCGCAGAGCGGCTGTCCGGCGAGCGAGAGCACAAGCCAAAAGCGGAGGGAACACGAAAAAGATTAAGGGGGCTCGGACGAAACCGAGTCGGCACCCTCTGCATAAAGCTTGCAATGCTAAAAGCAATCATTTGATATATCCGCGTGGACTAAACTTTGTCTTTTTTCATGATCATTTCCACGAACACTCGCAAAAAACCTCCGCCCAACTTTGCCAAAGTTGCCTGGAGGCTTGGGGGCTAGTGTCGGAGTAATTGGACACGGATACCCCGAAGACGGCAAGACAATATTCCAAGACATCGGGGCTAGCAAAGCCCCTCAGTCCGACTCCTCGGCCGCCCATGCCGACTGCAGGCTGTGGACTGCACCCCAGGCCGACTCCGGGCTGCCGACTACACCACCAGGCCCACTCCGGGCTGCCGACTCCCCGGCCGCCCAGGCCGACTGCGGGCTGCCGACTGCACTACCAGGCCGACTGCTGGCTGACCGACTCCCAGGCCGCCCAGGCCGACTGTTGGCTGCCGACTGCACCACCAGGCCGACTGCTGGCAGCCGACTCCCCGGCCGCCCAGGCCGACTGCGGGCTGCCGACTGCACAACCCAGCCGGCTGCCGACTACGCCAACCAGCCGACTGCCAACTACAGCCCGACGCGACCCCGACGTGACGACCGTACCTGGCTCTGTTCACGTGACACCCCAGCCATCATGTACAGTGTCATTTGTCCCCTGGCACTATTTATGAAGTGACCCAGGGGACAAGGATGACACCCCACCATGCCTACCTAGCTTACTTCCTAAGCTACCCACATAGCTTACATATCAAGCTAGCCATGCCTATATAAGCTAGCTCCATCCATCCATCAGGAGAGGGACTCACGCATGAGCACCCACATGCATGCTCACGGCCATGAGCATGGCTGGCCACTAGCATGCCACATTTGAGGCATATATGAGGCCAGATGCCTATGGCACTGACCTCAGATACAGCTCCAGGAGCACTCTGTACCAGATATACCAGATATACTCAGACATGCAGGAGTAGGGGTATTATCTCTCCGGAGAGCCCCGAACCTGGGTAAACTACCGCGTGCTATCCGCATACCCGCTCCCGGGCCTATCAGCAGTAGTCTTGCCCTCACACGAAGCCACCTTGTGGCATATGTCGTCTTGCAACACCCCCCGTGAGAATACCACGACACCCTCCGAGGACTCGCACAACCGTTACCCTTCGTGGGTTGAAGTCTCCATCAACGTGGTTGTATGATAGCACCACCTATCGGAACCACGGCTTAAAAATCTCCTTGTCTCCAAATTGTGTTTGCACACTCCGATCCCATCCCTTTACATTCTTGCAATTTGCATGCTTTACTTTCCGCTGCTCATATACTCTTTGCATGCTTGCTTGATATGTATTGTGAATGTTAAACTTGTGCCAAAACTCCACTTCAACTTAAAGAAATTAAAAACTGCAACTTTTCTTGCTTAGTATCTATTCACCCCCCTTTAGACACCTCTTATCGATCCTTTCACCTTGCCGGCCTTCGCGGCCCTGCCGGTCCTCTCAACCCTGCCGTCGGCGAAAACATCAAGCTGGAAGAGCCTCTGGCTGTAATGGGCATGTCCCATCACCGTGAAGTTATGCTTCAGGCCAGGGTGGAGCCTCATGATGTCGGCCGCGTTCCTGAAGTCGCAGGCTGGCCTCCCATTGTTGTGCAGCGGGGCGATTTGGTAGCGGATGAAGTCCGCCCCAATCATCTCAAGGGTGAGCCCGGCCATGGTGAGGAGATGGATCCTAGTGATGGCGATCAAAGAACTTCGCGTCGTCGGCGTCGATGTCGCTCCAGTCTTTGCCACGGGTCAGCGGGCTCTGACGAACCCGGCAGAACTCCGGCGGATTCTTCTCCTCGATCCAGCACCACCAACCCCGCCACTCCTCCCACCTCTCCTTGTGGGCACCCTCCGGGTATGTGCCTCTCCCTTGGACCCTTGGGATCTAGGAGATGCTTCCGCAGAGGGCGCCCCCTGGTTGGAGGCGGTTGGAGAAGTAGTGGCGGAAGAGCGCCGTGCTGGAAAGCACCCCAATGAAGCCCTCGCATAGGTGGGAGAAGAACGCCATGCACGCCATGGTGTTTGGCGTGAGATCCACAAGACGGAAGCCGAAGGTGCGCATGACGACATACAGGGGGGCAGAGCCCGCGGGAAAGAAATCAACGAAGAAGGGGTACCGATTCGGGCCGGCCTTGACGCAGTCGGCGGGGATGACGCACATGGCAGGGTGCCCCGTCGTCTCCGCCACCCACAGGGGCCTGAAGAAGTCCTTGAGGTGGAATACGTCGACCGACGACGGGGAGAAGTAGGCGAACTGCGCCCGCCACACCGCCGCCTCGTTCTCCGGCGCCTCCCTCTCCACGGCATCCTTGGCCTCCCCCTTGCCCTTGCCAGTCTTGGGCGCCATGGCGGCTGGGCGAAGGTAGAGGATCGGAAGCAATGGGGGCGCAGCAGCGACTAGCAGAAGCGAGAGCGCGAGGAGGAAGAAGGTGGGAGGCAGCGGTGCCGAGATTGGAGAAAGCATAGAGGGTAAATGAGCAGTGCGCCTACGGTTATTCCTTTTTATGGGGAAGACGCGGGCCACCTCTTTACCATTTACTACGACGTGACGCCTGCGTGCAGCAGGCACCACACGCATGCCCCCCACGTCATGCACAACCCTCCATGTCGCACATTCAATGCGTGTCGTGGGGAAGCGCAGCGGACGAAAGCTTCCGCGGTAAAAATCGGCCCCGCCTGCCCGCGCACCGTTCTAGGCCTAGCCCAACAACGCGTCGCGCTTATGTGTGGCCCAGGCCCAGGGGCTCCTATTAGTGTATAGAAGTAGGGGCTCTACTTTGTACCCCTTTACCTGTGCACGAGCAGTCAGAGCCGCGCCTGCGGCCACACTTAGCAGGGCAGAGGTGGGAGGCCGAAGCCACAAGACAATCAAGCAACACCAAGACCAGAAACACGAAGAGCAAGGGGGCGAGGTGGACTCCCCCAGCAAGACCCTTGCCGGGGCAACTTGCCCAACACCAGCGGAGTGCACCACCCTTGAGCCTGAGGCTTCCAACATCATCAACCACATTGGAACCAAGGCTCGGGAAACACCTCCATGGTGGCATGAAGATCTTTGTGAAGATCATTAACACACAATATCTGATGAGGACCAGAAGACGACGATCCTCGGCACGATCCTTGCCGAGGAAACCCATGAGGCCTCCGACAAGATCCGTGTTGGGGACGACCGCAGTGTCGCGGCAAGACCCTTGCCGGGCCCCGACAAGACCCTTGCCGAAGACATCAATAGGGCCGCAGCTAGGCCCGCACCCGCCAAGGTTCCACCGCCGTTCCCATCCAGCTGCTAGCCCAACCAGCCAGGCGAGCACCTGCGTGGCGACATGCGTCCCCGAGGCCAACTCAGCAAGCACCTGCGTGGTGGCATGCAGATCTTTGTGAAGGCGCTGCCACCACGCCAGCTTAGCAGCCTTCCAGCCTACATGGTGCCACACGCCTCGCTGTCCAGGGCGTGTGTCAAGGCAAGGCGAGGCGGCGACGGACAGTGCGGGCCTCGTTTTCGTCCCCAATAAAGCGAGGGGACACCTCAGGAGCACATTTAATGCGTCCTGTCCTGTAACGACTAGCGATAAGCATAGCTACTGTACCCTTTCCACCTCCTATGTGCCACTATGGCGCCTCCTTCGACTATAAAAGGAGGCCCGAGGCGTACTAGATGGGGATTCAGCTCTTTTGAGCAAGTCACGCACCATAGCTAGCTCAAGAACACTAAAATACACACCAAAGCAGGACTAGGGTATTACGCAATCCCCGTGGCCCGAACCTGGGTAAACGACCTTTGTGCTGGCTCTTAGACCTGCTCTTTTCACAACCCTGCGCGTGCCGACCACAGTAAGGATTCCATTGATCCCATAGAACGACACCAACTCTCAGATTTCATAAACGGCCGCAATAGAGGATAAATAATTTCAGATGAAATAAGACTAAAATTATATAAACACCTTGTTTTCATTATACAAAGTTTCGGCAGCACAGATACATTCATTCAAAAATGATGTCCTTCGAACATAGGCCTTCTATAATGCAGGATCCTTCAATGACGTCGTTGAAGTATCGCTCTAGCGTACAATGCTCCTTGCCTGCGGGCAGTCCCTCGGTTGCAAGACTGGTGGCATTCATCTTCGCCCACCACACCTTGACACGGGCGAAGACCATCCAGGCACCTTAGATACAGACTGGCTGCTTTATAGCGTCAAGTCATGGGCAGGCATCGACTAGCCACTTCACAAGCCCAAAATAGCTACTAGGTATGGGTTCGGCTGGCCAAAGATGGACTATAACATCCTTCATGGCCAGTTCGGCCACCCTATGTAGCTCGGTCCGCTGTTTCAGCTGATCACTAAGGGGCACAGGATGCTCTGGCGCAAGATATTGCGACCAAAACATCTTCTCTGTTGCGCTCCCCTCTTCGGCTCGGAAGAAATCCGCAGCATCAGCAATACTTCGGGGAAGATCTGCAAACACTCCAAATGGGTGTTAGTAAGGTGTACTTTCTACTCACAATATTGATCTACATGTTAAAGGCCTTACCCGCCGCGATCTGCTTGGCCTCTTGAATCTCCCTGCAGGCGCCTTGGGCTTCAGTCCGGGCCTCCTTTGCACTTTGAAGCGCCGTAGCAAGTTTGGAGTCTCCATCCGACACCTGGTGCTCCAAAGACTCACATTTGCTTATAGCATCAGTGAGCTCTTGTTGGACTTCCTCCAACCTCGCTTCATGTTTTTGGCGGACAGTTCGCTCCTTGTCCGCCTCCTTCTTGGCCTCGGCAAGAGCACTCTTGAGGGCCTCGACCTCAGCCCTATCAACTATGAGCATAATCATAAAGCTCAGTTAGATAACAAATTGGACCTGTTATCATTTCAAGATACGTTTTCGGCATCGCATACCTTGCTTTTCCTCCAACTTCCGCTTTAGTTCGGACAGTTTGGCGGCATGCGAGGTTGCCGCTCGCATCGAAGCTTGTGCATCAACCTAAACATATTTGTTAGCTCATGCAAAACATTATTCGATCCCCTGTTCGGCCTTCCTTCACAAACACCGAATAAAGTCTCAAGGGCTACTATCTATATACAGGTATTCCTTTTGGAAATAACCAAACATGTATTACTTCACATGCCTCAAAACCTGTTAGAAGGTTGGTGTAGGCTTGGTTAAATCCGCTCTTATCATACAGAACCTTTTCAACCACCATACCCATAACCGTACGGTGTTCCTTCCAAATGGAAGCACTTTGAAGTGCTTCCACCAGAGTGTCTGGCGCCTCCGAATTGAGAGAGGACGTCAGTGGAGATGGTGTGCCCCTTCCCTCGAAGAAGGCTGTTGGTCCGATTCCGGAGCCGTATGGGTCTCCGGAATAATATTCGGTTGGGGGGCGAATTGAGCATGGCCACCGTCGCCGGTCTCCACGGGGGTTGACCTTCCCCTCTCTTCGACAACAGACAGATTACCCTCCATTGCCACCTTCACAGCCTCCTGCACCTCCCTGTGACCTGGAGAGGTTCTTTGGGACAACACTTCAGTGTTATCCGTAGCGGTAGGGGTAGAAACCTGCAGAGGAGATTCTCTCTCCATCCCGTTCAGCCCTAGCGAGTTCCCAATCGATGATGATTGTTGAGGAAGATCACGGGCTGGGCTACAACACGTAATTCAATATATTAGAACTACAAGGCATGAAATCGGACATATGAACGATGTCTTGGGATAAGTATGATGCGGCCAAGGGCTTTGGCCTGGGGTTCCACTCGGGGATGGCTTCGGCATCCGTTTCGGAGTAATCCGAATGGGAGGGTTTCCCCTTCTTGGACGCTTCCGCCGCTAGATCTGTGGAAGCCGCCCTTTTCTTCTTTCCCCCATTAAGGGGAGAATTGTTCTCTTCCTCCTCTACATCTTCATCATGAGAGGAGGAGGAGGAGGTGTCTTCGGACACAATGTTCGAAGCACCCTTACGGCGGAGGCCACTTATGGCCACCTTGCCCTTCTTCTTGGCCTTCTTATCCGGCGCCTGATACGGTACCGGAACCAGCATCTTTGTCATCAAGGGGATGGCCTGGTCCTCGGGCAGGGGAGCCGGACATTTGATCTGCTCTGCCTTATTTGTCCAGCCCTGTGCGAGTAAGAAAGTTCAATATACTCCTTGGATTTACAAATAAAAGTTATCATAAAAATTACGGGAGTAGCAGGACAAGTGTAGTTGAGGCCGCGGTCTTCGGTCGTTTGCGGCCATGACTTTTGGGCCGTGAAGAGCAACTTCCATATGTCGTTGTGCGTCGTGCCGAAGAACCGCTGCAGGGTCCGAGGACCGGCCGGGTCAAATTCCCACATATGTTGGGTTCGGCGTTGACAAGGGAGAATTCCATGAAAAAGCATCACCTAGATCATGCTGGCAAGGCTGGTGTTCTTGTTTATCATTCCCTGGACGCAGCTCTCCTGCGTCATCACCTCAGCAGGCGACTAGCAATCTAGGTCCTTATTGAGGCAGGATGTAAGCCGCATCGGGGGCCCGGACTTGAACTCAGGAGCAGCGGCCCATGTAGTTGTCGGCGTTCTGGGAACGGGGGTCCCCAGACTTGCCTGCCTGCGGCCTGCGGCGTGGCTCAAGAGGCGGCCCAGCATGGCCTATCTTCGTCGACACGAGCTCAAGACCCTCGCGAGGGGCAAGCCTCACGGGGCGGACCACATGAGGCTTCCTCAGGCACGGCCTCGTCAGGCTGGCTCACGAGGAGGCGGAGAGATCAAGGCGGGGTACCTCGCGAGGTGCCCATGACGCAAGCCATGACGACTAAGGGCGCCAGGCAGGCGCCAGCCCGCTCAGTGTCCTTCTTTTATGTTTGGTGCAAAGGGAGCAAGCGCAGGCAAGAGCATCAAGCAAAGGTATCCATTTCGGTGCAAAAAAACCAAGACCGTCGCAACGGTAGGAAGGAAGTCATCATGGAGCCTAGGAAGGCGTCACCACCAGAGCCTTTGACATGCGAGGGCCAACTTTAGTCAGGATAAGTGTACTAGATGTTCCCATTCAAAATGGCCAATTGTTGGCACCCTTCCTGCTCAATATTTGGGAAGAGGCCCAGGGCCTTTGCCTATAAATAGGACTAGTCAACCCAGGGTAGAGGGAGCGAGGCAATTGGATCATCACCTAGAAACCAGTGGAGAGAGCGACTGAACTCCCCTTAGCAGTTCATCGCACCAGCCAAGAACAGACCCTCGCGAGGCTATTCTTCCTTGTACTGTTCATCATCAGCCCAAGAGGCAATCCACCACACCACACACTGGATTAGGGTATTACACCACAATGGTGGCCTGAACCAGTATAAACTCTGTGTCTCTTGTGTTGTTCCCTTGATTGCTTAGTTCATAGCGAGGCGGTGAGGTGCAGGTAGGCAGAAGGCCAAATCTCCGCGCGCACCCCAGTGTTCGAATCTAGAGGGTCTGCCGGAACCCGAAATCCGATATTTGGCGCACCAGGTAGGGGTGCACCGGAATCCACCTTGTGCCTCTTCGCGTCCCGTCGCATCGTCATCATCATGTCCGGCGACCAGGTAGGCAACCCTGATCCTTGGGCGGCCTGGCCCGCCCACGCAGAACCGCTCGCCCCGGGAAACCCCGCGCCCCAGGCAGCTCGCGGTCCGTAAGGCGCTGCGGCCCGCGGGCGGCGCGGACAGGCGGTGACAGCTCTCACGACACGGCAGGCGTGGTCGGCGGTGAGGGCTTCCCACCACGCCGTGGCGACGGCGCCGTACACCCGACGGGAGCAGGCGAACTCGAGGGCCTCTCTCACCGTGGCTCGAGAGCTGCTGCAGTGCAGGCTGCTGGAAGGCGGTCACGACGTGCTGCTAGAGCGGGTGGCAGAGCTCCTGGGCTTCGCTGCCTCGGGGGCTCCCCCCTTCTGCACCCAACTCCCACCTCAGGTCCAGGGTGGTCCGTCCGAGGGCTCCGGGCACTCCCGTGCAGCCCCAAGCAGACTCCAAGGGCACCCCAACACCGGCCAGGCTGTCAACGCCAGGCCAGCAGCGGCGCTACCTCCACCCCCGGCCATCGAAGAAGGACTCGCTACAACCCACGGCCCCGGTGGGCCGCCGCGCTACCACCCCCAGGTAGGGGCCTTAAGCAGCACTGCATGGCACGCGGGGCGCTACGGCACGGTCTTCGGGATGGCGGCCCCAGAAGAGTACGTGCCTCACATGATGGACCAAGGGCGTGCCCATGAGGACGAACAAGGCTCGCTCCTCGGCCCAAGCTGGGGAGACGAGACGCCGGAAGCTGAACTCTTCCTTGAGCCCCAAGAAGGCCCCGTCGGCTACGCTGGAAACAACGAGTATCAGGTACCACTAATCCCCCAGGAGCAGGCATACGCCAACCATGGATCGCAGGAAGTGCAGGTCACGACAATGGGTGGCTGCCCCACTCCCGCAGTTTCCTACCCCTCAGGAAGAGGGCGCCGGGGGCTGCAGGAGTGGGGCCAAGACCCTACATCACCACCGCGGCATTCGGAGCAAGGCGTCCTCAGGAGGTAGGCCCTCTGCTGGGGAGGTGCCCCGAGAGCCTGCCCCTGGCAGAGGACCTATGGTCGTCGGGGGAACCGCTGGCGACCGCTCTACCCCATCGGCGGCGTCCTGGTTTCCGGTCGTTGTTGGTGGCACTATAGTGTGGCGCAAGGAGGGGCCCTCATCTGGCGATATGAAGCAAGGCCGGTACCTGTGAAGAAGGCCTAGTGCCTGTGAAGCTTGCCGCCCCGTGACACTCTGACATAATAATGAGTGGGGCTGTACACGCCCCGGAGTCTCAGGGGTGCCGGCCTCAGGCCCTGGGGCTCCCTCCTATGCCCAGTAGCAGCACTTAGCTCCGCGATGGTGAGAAGACGTCCAAGACTAGACTAGGTCCCGGACGCAGCCTTTTTCTGCTTTCATTGCTTTTCCCCTTGGCTATCGTTTTTCCCTTGTTGGATTTCAAGTTGGATTTAAGCTCAAAGATTTGCGTGTGTTCGGGGAAGGGGTGTTTAGTCTTGTACGAGCAATCTCTCGCGTTCTAGTCACCACTTCGCCTCAGCTGCCTCCCCTCGTGAGCCCCTCGCGAGCCGGGCCAGGCCTAGCTTGCATGCAGCCCAGACTGCCGACGTCGCGCCCTCTCAGGAGGTTTTCATTATAGGTTCGATGGGTTCATTCAGGAGGCGCTCGAGGCACCACAGCCCTCCGCAGGCTGGCTCGAGGCCCTAGCAGGTCAAACGTAAACAAGCCCGCCGGCTCGTCACCAAGCCAGCTGGTTGGCGCAGGCATACGGGTGATATCGCATCTACTAATACACCGAATATGAGTTTTACATGAGGGGCTCCCCTCCCAAAATGCTCTTACAATCTTCAGGGCAAGGCCCGAACTCTATCTATGCAGGGTAAGGAAGCAGAGACAACACGCGGTCAGTCTGATAAATCCCCCAATGCATCCTCGGGGGCGCCTCCTGAATCATCGCTGGCATCGCTGGCCTTGCCATCGTCCTCCGCGTCGACGGCAGCGACGCCAGGGCCGTTCACCACGTCACCTTCATCAGCAGCCACGACCGTGTTGTCGTTATTAGAAGCGAAGGCCCCGACGAGGGCATCCACGTTGTCTTCCACCCAACGCGCCAGGTCGTCCCGGATGGCCTGGGGTGCTGGAGCGATGGCGGCGTCAAAGTCGAAGTTGGGGAACATGTTCTGAAGGTGGCTGAAGACACGAGAGAAGGCACGTACGAGCAGGGCGCGGCTCCTCTCCTCCACCAGTCTGTTGGCACCGGCAGACCATGCCTCTAGCTGCGTCACCACGTTGGTGAAGAACTGAAGATTCCCAGCATAGTTGACTGTGTGGGGCTGGTCGACAGCCGCCTCGCAGATGTTACCCAAGGCCGCATTGGCTCTCTCCCGGAGCCTGGCAAGCATGGGGCCGTGCTCGTGCTCCAAGATCCGCCGCTGGCGTATCTCGTCCTCGTTTTACCGCGCAACGGCCTCGGCCACGTCCACCCGCTGGCGAAGAAGGAGCACCTCGGCACGGGACGTAGTCAGTTCCTCCTCCACTGCGTCGAGGGCAGCTCGGGAAGCATCGGCCCGCCGCGCCGCTTCCTCCAGCTTGGCCCTCAGGGCAGCGGTCCTGCCTTCAGCCTCGCCCCGAATCAACTCCAGCCTCTCCTCGAACTAGCGCTCGAGGTTCAAGCGGGCTGTTGTCACCCCACGCTCAACCTCTTCCAGGAATCGGGCCTCGTGCGCAACAACGTCATCCTCCGCCTGTGACACCAGGCGTTCTCTCGTCTCCAGACGTTCAAGATCGCGTGCACGCTCAGTAGCTTCCAGCGTCAGTGCCTCCTCATGTCTCAGCAGCTCTGCCTGGTTGACCGAGGCCACCTTCATCGATGCAAGGGCTGACTCACGCAGCTCCACCTGCTGCTCCAGGGAGTGACACCGGGCAAGGAGTTCACGCGACTGCTCATCCACCGCCTCACGCCGCCGATCAGCCTCTCGGGCCTCCTCGACGGCCCGGGACCGGGCCTCCCGGGAGGCCGCCAGCAACTCCTCAGCCTCCTCATTGTCGAGGTCACGCTGGTGGCGTGCAAGGGCAACGGCCGCCTCTAGCTTGCGCCTCTCTTCAGCCAGGCGCAGGCCCTCGGCCTCAAGGCGCGCGTCTTCATCATCAAGCTCTTCACCAAGCTGGCTCACCGCGTCAGCCGCCCTCCGGAGAAACCCTTGGCGAAGAGCGCGACGCCTCCGGGCACGCTCGAGCATGTCTTCTGCATCGTCATCCTCCCCAAGTAAGCGCCTGGGGCCTCGAATCAGCGCTCCCCTTCTGGGCAGGGGGCTGGAGGCTGGCTCCCTCGTGATGGACGGGTACGCCTCGCCAGAAGCCCGGCCAGGGGCCATCCCCTCCCCAAACGAAGAGTGTAGGGCCGACCTCAGCCAATCGCCATCCATGATCAGACGCGAGGCCCAAGGCAGGCTGGCTATGCCACGAGAAGGCTCGCGAAGGAGGGTCGCAAGGCGCGCTGGGCCGCGATGCATCACGGGATGGCTCACCTCTCTGGCCGGCCTCACTGCGAGGGCTCTACTGGAACTCGAAGCGCTTGAAGGCGGTGGAGAGGGTGGAGCCTCTGGGGATGGCTCCTCAGCAATCTCCATGAGCTCGGCGAGAAGGGCCCTGCAGAGCAAGGATCAGCCAAAGCGACGGGAGGATCAAGAGCTAGGAAAAGGGAAGGCTTATTCATCAATGGCGAAATACTTCTGGCGCTTCCGCAGGCGGTAAGAGTAGTCATCACCCAAGGCCTCCCTTTTCTTTCGGAGAGCCTCGATGTCCACTCGGAAGCGACCCAGGAGTTGAGCACAGGGGTCAGCCTGCGACGAGGAAGAAGCGGCAATATGCCCAGCGTCTGGTGCGTCGTCCTGATGCACGCCGCCTGTCGCCTCACCAAGAAGGATAGCTGGGGCCCCAGGGGCCTCAACCATGGGTGCTGTGGGCCGTGGCTCAACGCCCCCAGCCGCAGCAGTGCGGGCCTTAGGAGATGCCCCCTCAGGAGTGCCGCCAGGTGTCGTCACTCCGGCGGGGGGGCCCTCAGCCTTTGGCGGCTCATGCCTCCTTGCTCCACCACTCGAGGAAGGTCCACTATGTGCGACTGGGAGGGCAGTCACCATCACTGGGTTCTCGCGAGGACCCCTAAGGCCGGCGGGGCGCAGCCCCCATTCGTCGAAGCCAGGCATCTGCTTCACAAAGTCGCCCCTGTTCGAGCAAAGGTACAGCAAAGCCCCTCCATGCCGGATGCTGCCTGGGGAAGGGTCCCCGGTAAAGACCAAGAGCACCTTCCTCAGTGCTTCAGGCGTGAGGTCCTCCTCCTGGAGCCTCATGCGATCTTCACGCCCGCCGAAGGACCACATCTAGCAGGAATGGCGCTGGAGAGGAGCAATGCGGCGTAGCAGGAACTCCTTCACCACCTTGGGCGCCGTCACACCGAGCGCCCTCAAGAGCACGAAGCAATGCCAGACGAAGATGAGCCGGGGGCTCATGAGCGTCTCCTGGCCCCAGCCTGAATTGGGGACACCAGGCGACTTTGGCTCCGAAAGCAGGGTGGTGGGTACCCCTACATCCACGTACGGCCACCGCTCACGGAACCCAGGCGCGGACGGAGGAAGGCTGAAATCAATCCCTGAAGCCGCTATTTCTGGTGCTTCAATGAAGCTCACACACCCTGAGCATTGGGTGGGATCGATGAGGCGCAGAGAGAAGAAGCGGCGCAGTAAGGCAACGGAAGGAGGGATGCCCATCATCGCCTCGCAGACAAAGTCGAAGACGGCTAGAAGAGTAATGGATTCAGGACCCAGATGCATCATATGGATCTGGTAATGGGAAAGCACAGCGTTGAAGAAATCGGAAAAGGGGGGAACCAATCCCGCCCACAGGGCGTCGACAAAGTACTGGACCTCGGTGACCACTCTGTCGATGGAGAAGTGGGATGCGGGCCAAGCCATCGTCCTCCCGCACTCGTTGAAGATGGTAGCCAGAGCAGGGCTGACCTTGCCCAAGCCCTCTCGGTTGAGTATGATCGAACGATCGACAGCGGGAGCCGCCAGCGACGGCGAGCGAGGCGGAGGCATCGATTTCTTCCCTTTTCCCTTCTTTGTCGGAGCCATGGCGACGGGAAGAGGGAGGACTCAAGATTCGATTGGAAACAGAGACTGGAGCACGAGAGGAGGAAGAACAGGGGACGGCCGAGCGGCGAGAAGGGGAAAGACTGTTTGCAACCACGGGTCCGCCTAGCTGGGCCCAAAGTAAGGAGGCGTGGGGAAGCAGGGCCATCCACGTCCAATCAACCGCCACGCGGCGCCCGAGGCTGCCGGCTGTTAGGGTCCGCGGCGCTTCGCACTTACCCCTTTGCCTCTCTGCTTAGCCAAGTCCGGGAGTGCCTTGGGCCCGGGGGCTACTGTCGGCGTTCTGGGAACGGGGGTCCCCAGACTTGCCTGCCTGCGGCCTGAGGTGTGGCTCAAGGGGCGGCCCAGCATGGCCCATCTTCGTCAACACGAGCTCAAGACCCTCGCGAGGGGCCAAGCCTTGCGGGGCGGACGACAGGAGGCTTCCTCAGGCACGACCTCGTCAGGCTGGCTCGCGAGGAGGCGGAGAGATCAAGGCGGGGTACCTCACGAGGTACCCATGATGCAAGCCATGACGACTAAGGGCGCCAGGCGGGCGCCAGCCCGCACAGTGTCCTTCTTTCCTCTTTGGTGCAAAGGGAGCAAGAGCAGGCAAGAGCATCAAGCAAAGGCATCCATTTCGGTGCAACAAGACCAAGACCGTCGCAACGGCAGGAAGGAAGTCATCGTGGAGCCCAGGAAGGCATCACCACCAGAGCCTTTGACAGGCGAGGGCCAACTTTAGTCAGGATAAGTGTACTAGATGTTCCCCTTCAAAATGGCCAACTGTTGGCGCCCTTCCCGCTCAATATTTGGGAAGAGGCCCAGGGCCTTTTCCTATAAATAGGACTAGCCACCCCAGGGTAGAGGGAGGGAGGCAATTGGATCCTCACCTAGAAACCAGTGGAGGGAGCGACTGAACTCCCCTTAGCAGTTCATCGCACCAGCCAAGAACAGACCCTCGCGAGGCTATTCTTCCTTGTACTGTTCATCATCAGCCCAAGAGGCAATCCACCACACCACACACTGGAGTAGGGTATTACACCACAATGGTGGCCTGAACCAGTATAAACTCTATGTCTCTTGTGTTGTTCCCTTGATTGCTTAGTTCATAGCGAGGCGGTGAGGTGCAGGTAGGCAGAAGGCCAAATCTCCACGCGCACCCCAGTGTTCGAATCTAGAGGGTCTGCCAGAACCAGAAATCCGAAAGTAGTATCACGGGGTTCCGTGATGTAGAACCACCCCTGCTGCCATCCCTTGACGGATTCCACAAAGGTCCCCTTTGCCCAGGTGACATTCGGGAGTTTGCTCACCATGGCAACACCACACCCGCGTGTTGGCCTTCGACCACCTTCGGCTTCACATTGAAGACCTTGATCCATAGGCCAAAGTGGGGAGGGACACGGAGGAATGCCTCGCATATGACGCCGAAAGGTTGAGGATGGAATTTGGGGCCAGATCATGAAAATCTAACCCATAGTAAAACTGTCACGACCGGTTTTTCAACAAAATACTTATTGAGAAATCGATCTCTTGATTCCAGTATAGGGAGATTTATCCTTACTGGTAGACAAATACTTGAATACAGAAGACCAGTAGCATCAAATATATTACAAGGTTGAGCTGAGGATGCTCAACAATTTATTACAAACACGCCAATATTATACATAAGGGCGGTTATGACACAGAGGTGTGGTGACATGCTACTAGCTCGAGATAAAAGTGGTGGTGGATAACTTGACTTCTAAACTGGCAGCTCATTGAGCGTCGAGGTGAGGCTCGGTGAATTTATTTCTGGGGTGGCGGAAGCGGATATAATATAGTGACCAAATGCAGAATCGCACGGGACTGACTGGGACTCCTCTAGGCGTCGGACTCGCTATCGAACTCTTCATCCATGAGATCGCCTTCATCAACATCTGGCCAAATCAACAAGCCAGGTGAGTACTTTGAAAGTACTTGCAAGACAGTTCGGACCAAGGATATAACAAATGCATGCATGAATGCGTCATGAGCAAAATAATAATAATGCTCATTCCAATGAAAAGAATTTGCACGACATGATGAGTAAAATAAATAACTGAAACCGATCAGGTGTCTGGAGCGACGCCTCAAAAGGTAAACAAAATAAAATCATGCCGCAGTCGGGCGTCTAAGCGACACCACATAAAGGGCTTATACTGAAAAGTAAAAGACAAGCGTGCCACAGTCGGACGTCTGGGCGACATCGCAGAAAGGGCTTTTATTTGAAAATATATAACAAGCGTGCCATAGTCAGACGTCTGAGCGACATCACAGAAAGAGCTTACATTGAAAATAAATAACAAAACATGCCACAGTCGGACGTCTGAGCGACGTCACAGAAAGGGCTTATATTGAAAATAAATAACAAACGTACCACAGTCGGACGTCTGAGCAACGTCACAGAAAGGGCTTATACTAAATGTAAATATCAAGTGTGCCACAGTTGGACGTCTGAGCGACATCATAGAAAGGGCTTATATCAAAAGTAATTACCGGATTATTCCATCCACAAGAATAAACTTTTAACCGGACTTAACACTCCTGTAGTCCACCAGAGTTTTGTCACTGGGACTCACATTTGACAAGATAAGATGAACACAGCACTTGGAGATGTATGAGATGATTTAAAGGATTTGTGACTCTGCAGAGTTTGTACTAACTATCCACAGCCAATGGATTTCCATAGTCATGAAGGACTAGTTCCGTTTACGGTATTTCAGTAGAAACCCATTTAACCAGTACACACCCATTCCACCTCACGATGCCAGGAATCACCCTAGACATCATACAAGAAAAACTTTGAGACGGGGAGGTCAAAACCTCGAATAGCATGGGATCAAATTTCTAAACGCGCGCTCTAAGCGGTGCCCCCCTCTCGGTCCCAACCGGAAACACCCATGCCCCCTGACCGGATAACGGGCTTTAATTCAGGGCCATGGAACCCTCAGCCCGGCCTCTCTATTTGGTGTAAGACTGGCATAAGACTGGCATGCCACAACACTGCCATCTTACCCATCCTCATGCAATCACATGGCCATGCAAATATGTATCCAACAACATATGGATTTCTGAAATTCACTTTCCACTTCTTTGCATGAAATATAACATTCAAAGAAGTTTTCATAAACATGCCATGAAACTCCTAAATGCAAACATGCAACAAACACTCATCATATCAAGAGTTCAAACATGCTTGCCTGGTTCGGAGTAGTCGGATTCTAACTTGGTGAAGTTCGCGGCTCCGTCACCTCCCTCGGTATCTACGGTATACAAAAATAGATGTGCTATCATAAATACCGTGAGGTGTACATAAATATACCAAATATTTTTCAAATAAATCTGATAAAAACTAGATAAAATTTTGAAGAGTGCAGAAAAAGAATCATTCAAAAATCCTTTTCTGTTTAAAAGTTATAAGTGTTTTGGTCCAAGGACCTCTCTGTAATGAAACAGAAACTTCCTAGGGTCTAAGCAGAAAAGTCCAGAAAACGATTCAAAATGGAAAGCGCATTTTGCCAAAATATGCTTTCAGAAAACGGTTCGTTTAATAAGAATGAGAGACTGACAGGCGGGTCCCACCCGTCAGGTTTAAAAATTTAAAAGGGGGAGACGGAGCTCGTCGGTGCCCGAGGGCTGCGGTGGTCGCCGGCGGCGATCCACGGCGAGGCAAGGGGATTGGGTGGTACCTCCGTGCTCAGTGCATCATTCCGCGTCAGTGGGTGGTGGTGGTGGTCGCCGGCGATCACTGTGTCGACGGCGGCCCTGGCTCCGGTGAACGGCGATTCGGGAGGGGTTGGCACTTGTCGGAGAGTGCTGCGAAGGGCAAATTGAAGTGGGGTTTAGACTCCTGGGTGCTCGAGAGGGTTGCTGACGAGGTTAGGGCGCCGGGGACGGCCTCACCGGAGTGAATCGAGGTGGAGGCCGAGGCGGAACGGGGCGGCCGGTGTTGGGGGAGGAGACCTCCTTGAGGTCCTTCTAGTGGCCTGGCGGAGTGTTGGGGAGGTGCGGGGAGGGTGCGTGCTCGAGGGCGAGCTCGGGGCCCCTTTTTATAGGCGATCCGAGGTGACGGCCGTGAACGGAGTTCTCCGGCGAAGGTTACGGCAGCGTAGGGCTTGGTCGGGGTGGTTTAGCGGTTGATCTTCAACGTGGAGGTCTACAGGCTCCATTTAGGCACTAAACGCGCTTGGATCAGAAGCTTTGGGGGGTGTTCGACGGAACGGGTCGGCGCGGGCCCGTCGGCGGCAGAGGGCGTGCCCTGTGCTTTTCGGCCACGGCGACGGTGCAACGGGGGTGCGCTGGCGTGCATGAGCCACGCGGAGGGCCAGGGAATGATGGGCGGCGACGGGTGGCGTGGCGAGCCGGCTCGGGCCTTCGCTTGCCGCCACGGGTGGCGCAGCCACCACAGAAACTGCCAACGCCGGCGAGGCTCGCCGCCACCGACGCCTGCATCCGTCCAACGGGGCGTGCAGCGCTCCGGCCAGGGAGGAGAGGCCGTGCGCAACGCGCCAGGGCACACTGTTGACAGGTGACCAGACTCTGACGAATCTGAACTTACTGAAACTCTGAATTTTTCTGAAATTGCAAAGTAACAGTGCAAGCCAGGTGTTCGACAGAATGATTTTGGCATGTGGGAATTTTTCCTTGAGCTGATTTTTGGTGGAGTGGCCTCTCGTTGCAACTGGGGGCTGTCTGAATTTTGGTGGAATTTTTTGGAGAAGTGGAGATATGAATTTCACCAAATTTGACAAATCTGGTCCAAACTTGCAGAAGCTGAAACTTAAAAATTTTGAAAAGAAGAAGAGTGGATCTTGATGGTTCTAGGTTGTGGATGCCAGGGACTATCCAGAGGAGTTGAGTTGAGATAAAAACTCAAAGGCATTAAGGTACTTGCTTTGCAAATCACCTAGGCACAAAATAAAGGACGAAATTGTTTTGGGGAAAGAAATAAATGAAATAAAATCCAAAAAAATGAGTTGGACTTGTTGGGACAAAAAAATTGGATTGTCCCAAAGTGGAAGGAGGGGTTTTAGAAGGGTTTAACCACAAGAGGAATGGTAAAAATAAGAATGGATCAAAACCAGAGAATAGCCCAAAACCAAAAAGATTTCTTTTTAGAAGAAACTAAATCCAAGAAATGCTTTTGAGAAGGAAAACTCAGAAGAGAGGTTTTTAAGAAGGGTTTAAATGACCTTCTTCAAACCAAGCAAGGCTCTTGCTGAAAATAAAACAACACAAAAAAATTGGAGTGTCACAGCACCTACCCCCTTAGGAAAAATCTCGTCCCCGAGATTTCAGCTGATCATCAAACAGGTGTGGATGCTCTGTCCGAAGAAAATCCTCTCTTTCCCAAGTCGCTTCATTCTCGGTGTGATTGCTCCACTGAACTCTGAAAAACATGATTGTCTTCTGTCGGGTCCTCCTTTCAGACTCCTCTAATATTTTTATTGGATGCTCCCGGTAGGTGAGGTCTGGTTGCACGTCAATTTTTTCATGTGATACTTGCTTTTCTGGGTTGCTCACGTACTTCCTCAACTGCGAGATGTGGAACACGTTGTGGACATCGGATAAATCTTCGGGTAAGTCTAGCTGGTAGGCTACCGTGCCTCTTCGGGCCACTATACAGAATGGTCCGATGAATCTTGGTGCTAGCTTGCCCTTAACCCTGAATCGTTGCAGACCCCTCATGGGGGAAACTCTCAGGTATACAAACTCTCCGGGTTCAAAACTGATTTCCCGATGCTTTCAATCGTAATAACTCTTTTGCCGACTCTGAGCTGTCTTGAGTCGATCTCTAATCATCTTAACTTTCTCCTCAGCATCTTTGAGCATATCTGGGCCAAAGATGTGGCTGTCTCCGGTTTCTGACCAGTTTAGCGGGGTACGGCATCTTCTCCCATACAGAGCTTCAAAGGGTGCCATTTGCAAGCTGGCTTGATAACTGTTGTAGTATGCGAACTCTGCATATGGCAAGCTTTCTTCCCAACTGGTTCCGTAAGTGAGGACACACGCCCTCAGCATGTCTTCTAGAATTTGGTTTACGCGTTGAGTTTGCCCATCATCCTGGGGGTGGTATGCGGTACTGAATGCTAGTTGGGTTCCCAGTGCCTGTTGTAGGTGATCCCAAAATCTAGAGACGAACTGTGTGCCTCTGTCAGATATGATAGTCTTTGGGACTCCATGCAGGCAGACAATACGGACAAGATAAAGTCTGGCCAGTCTTTGAGTGGTGTGAGTTGTCTTAACCGGGATGAAATGTGCCACCTTAGTTAATTTGTCGGTTATGACCCATATGGCATCATTTCCGTGTCGTGACCGTGGTAGTCCAACAATGAAATCCATCCCAATCTCGTCCCACTTCCACTCGGGTATCTTGTTTGGCTGTAACAGCCCAGCTGGTTTCTGGTGCTCGGCCGTGATGCGTTGACAAGAGTCACAACATGCAATGAACGTGGCTATGTCTCTCTTCATACCGTGCCACCAAAAATTTTCCTGAAGGTCTTTGTACATTTTTGTCCCTCCAGGATGGATTGAATACGGAGCGGTGTGGCTTTCGGCCAGAATCTGCTATTTGAGGTCCTTGATATTTGGTACGCAAATTCTTTATCCGTACCACAATATTCCCTGCTCGTGTATGTTGAATTCTGAGGCCTTGCCCAAACTCACTTTTCTTTTTATGCCATCAATGCTGGGGTGTCCATGCTGAGCCTCCTTAATCTTTTCTATCAGGGTAGGTTGTATTTCCAAATTTGACACACTGCCTTCGGTGACCATTATTAAATTGAGTCTGGCAAATTCCTGTTGAAATTCTGGCCTCAAATTTGATATACTGTCGTTGTCCGAGCTGGGGCTCCGACTAAGGGCATCTGCCACTACATTTGCTTTTCCGGGGTGATAGTGGATTCCAACATCATAATCCTTCACTAGCTCCAACCAGCGTCGTTGCCTTAAATTGAGTTCCGGTTGTGTGAAAATATACTTAAGGCTCTTATGGTCGGTGTATATTTCACAACGATTTCCAAGTAGAAAGTGTCTCCATTCTTTGAGTGCATGGATGACTGCTGCCAATTCCAAGTCATGAGTGGGATAATTTTCCTCATGCTTGCGAAGTTTTCTGGAGACATACGCAACTACTTTGCCTTCTTGCATCAATACGCATCCGAGGCCTTTCCGGGATGCGTCACAATATACCTCAAAATTCTTGTGTATGTCTGGCACAATTAATACTGGTGTCATTGTTAATTTCCTTTTTAGCTCTTGGAAGCTTTTCTCACAGGCTTCCATCCATTCAAACTTCTTGTTTTTCTTGAGTAACCGCGTCATTGGCTTTGCTATGGTGGAGAATCCTTCGATAAATCTCCGGTAATATCCTGCCATTCCCAAGAAACTTCGTACGTCCGTTACGCTAGCTGGTGGTTTCCAGCCAAGTACGGCCTTGACCTTTTCCGGGTCTACTGCAATACCTTCTTGGGTTAGTACGTGGCCCAGAAAACCCACCTGTCTTAGCCAAAATTCACATTTCACTACAGGAAACAGGAGATTTGCCGTCAGTACTGGTCTTTGTCGTCAGCATTTCATCGGGGTAGACGGCAAAGACAAGTTTTGCCGACAGTAGCTGACGGCAAAGAACGGCTGACGTTAAAGACATACTTTGCCGTCTATAGAAAAAAGCACAGACGACAAAGAATCTTTGCCGTCTGCATTTTTTTACAGACGGCAAAGAGCTCACTTTGTCGTCTGTAGACAAAAATACAGACGGCAAAAAAATTTTGCCGTCTGTGTTTTTGTCTACAGACGGCAAAGTGAGCTCTTTGTCGTCTGTAAAAAAGTGGCAGACGGCAAAGAGAAAAC